>NC_069504.1:495885056-496055056 GCF_027579735.1 Bombina bombina
TTACATGAAAGAAAACATAATTTATGTAAGAACTTACCTGATAAATTCATTTCTTTCATATTAGCAAGAGTCCATGAGGCCCACCCTTTTTTGTGGTGGTTATGATTTTGTATAAAGCACAATTTATTCCAATTCCTTATTTTATATGCTTTCGCACTTTTTTATCACCCCACTTCTTGGCTATTCGTTAAACTGAATTGTGGGTGTGGTGAGGGGTGTATTTATAGGCATTTTGAGGTTTGGGAAACTTTGCCCCTCCTGGTAGGAATGTATATCCCATACGTCACTAGCTCATGGACTCTTGCTAATATGAAAGAAATGAATTTATCAGGTAAGTTCTTACATAAATTATGTTTTCATTTTATTAGATTTTAAACGTTTGCTGGTATGTTAAATCGTTTAATTATCTGAGGTACTTGGTGAAAAAATTGTTTTGGGCACGGTTTTTCCACTTGGCTGTCGTTTATTTTAAATTTAAGACAGTTTCACTGAACTTCCCTCACTGTTGTGTGTGAGGAGGAGGGGCCTATTTTGGCGCTTTTGCTACGCATCAGAAATTCAGTCACAAGTCTGTTTTCTCTCCCTGCATGATCCGGATCGTCTCTACAGAGCTCAAGGGTCTTCAAAACTTATTTTGAGGGAGGTAATCACTCACAGCAGACCTGTGAGATTGTGCTTTGACTGTGATAAAAAACGTTTATATTTTGTACATTTTTTTCTGCTATTAAGGGTTAGTTATCCATTGCTAATGGGGGCAATCCTTTGCTAAATTTATGCCTTTACTGGGAAAAATTTGATTTTTATAACTTCTCCGGTTCATTGTTATTCAACTGTCATAGTTCTTTTCTGTGCTTCTTAAAGGCACAGTACGTTTTGCATATTACTAGTAAATTGAGTTGAAAAGTATTTCCAAGCTTGCTAGTCTAATTGCTAGTTTGTTAAACATGTCTGACTCAGAGGAATATCTCTGTGCTATATGTGCAAAAGCCAAGGTGGAGCCCAATAGAAATTTATGTACTAATTGCATTGATGCTACTTTAAATAAAAGTCAATCTGTACAAGTTGAACATCATTCACCAAACAACGAGGGGGAAGTTATGCCGACTAACTTGCCTCACGTGTCAGTACCTGCATCTCCCGCTCGGGAGGTGCGTGATATTGTAACGCCGAGTACTTCAGGGCGGCCATTACAAATCACCCTACAGGACATGGCTAATGTTATGACTGAAGTTTTGTCTAAATTACCAGAACTTAGAGGTAAGCGAGATCACTCTGGGGTGAGAACAGAGTGCGCTGATAATAATAGGGCCATGTCAGATACTGCGTCACAATTTGCAGAACATGAGGACGGAGAGCTTCAATCTGCAGGTGACGGATCTGATCCAAATAGAGTGGATTCAGACATTTCAAATTTTAAGTTTAAACTAGAAAACCTCCGTGTACTGCTAGGGGAGGTATTAGCGGCTCTGAATGATTGTAACACCGTTGCAATCCCAGAGAAATTATGTAGGCTGGATAGATACTATGCGGTACCAGCGAGTACTGACGTATTTCCTATACCTAAGAGGCTTACAGAGATAATTACTAAGGAGTGGGATAGGCCCGGTGTACCCTTTTCCCCCCCCCTCCTGTATTTAGAAAGATGTTTCCAATAGACGCCACCACACGGGACTTATGGCAGACGGTCCCTAAGGTGGAGGGAGCAGTTTCTACTCTGGCTAAGCGTACCACTATCCCGGTGGAGGATAGCTGTGCTTTTTCAGATCCAATGGATAAAAAGTTAGAGGGTTACCTTAAGAAAATGTTTGTTCAACAAGGTTTTATATTGCAACCCCTTGCATGTATTGCGTCTGTCACGGCTGCGGCCGCATTTTGGTCCGAGTCTCTGGAAGAGACTCTTGACTCAGCAACTATAGATGAGATTTCAAACAAGCTTAAAACCCTTAAGCTAGCTAATTCATTTATTTCAGATGCCGTAGTACATTTAACTAAACTTACGGCTAAGAATTCCGGATTCGCCATTCAAGCACGTAGAGCTCTGTGGCTAAAATCCTGGTCAGCTGATGTTACTTCTAAATCTAAATTACTTAACATACCTTTCAAGGGGCAGACCTTATTCGGGCCCGGTTTGAAAGAAATTATCGCTGACATTACAGGAGGTAAAGGCCATGCCCTGCCTCAAGACAGAGCCAAACCTAGGGCTAGACAGTCTAATTTTCGTGCCTTTCGTAACTTCAAGGCAGGAGCAGCATCAACTTCCTCTGCACCAAAACAGGAAGGAGCTGTTGCTCGCTACAGACAAGGCTGGAAACCTAACCAGTCCTGGAACAAGGGCAAGCAGGCCAGAAAACCTGCTGCTGCCCCTAAGACAGCATGAATTGAGGGCACCCGATCCGGGAACGGATCTAGTGGGGGGCAGACTTTCTCTCTTCGCCCAGGCTTGGGCAAGAGATGTCCAGGATCCCTGGGCGTTAGAGATCATATCTCAGGGATATCTTCTGGACTTCAAAACCTCTCCCCCAAAAGGGAGATTTCATCTTTCAAGGTTGTCGACAAACCAAATAAAGAAAGAGGCGTTTCTACGCTGTGTACAAGATCTTTTACTAATGGGAGTGATCCACCCGGTTCCGCGGTCGGAGCACGAACAGGGGTTTTACTCAAATCTGTTTGTGGTTCCCAAGAAAGAAGGAACCTTCAGACCAATCTTGGATTTAAAGATCCTAAACAAATTCCTAAGAGTTCCATCGTTCAAAATGGAAACTATTCGGACAATCTTACCCATGATCCAAAAGGGTCAGTACATGACCACAGTGGATTTAAAGGATGCTTACCTTCACATACCGATTCACAAAGATCATTACCGGTATCTAAGGTTTGCCTTCCTAGACAGGCATTACCAGTTTGTAGCTCTTCCATTCGGATTGGCTACGGCTCCAAGAATCTTCACAAAGGTTCTGGGCTCTCTTCTGGCGGTACTAAGACCGCAAGGAATTTCGGTGGCTCCGTACCTAGACGACATTCTGATACAAGCGTCAAGCTTTCAAACTGCCAAGTCTCATACAGAGTTAGTACTGGCATTTCTAAGGTCGCATGGGTGGAAGGTGAACGAAGAGAAGAGTTCTCTCTTTCCACTCACAAGAGTTCCCTTCTTGGGGACTCTTATAGATTCTGTAGAAATGAAGATTTACCTGACAGAAGACAGGTTAACAAAGCTTCAAAATGCTTGCCGTGTCCTTCATTCCATTCAACACCCGTCAGTGGCTCAATGCATGGAGGTAATCGGCTTAATGGTAGCGGCAATGGACATAGTACCCTTTGCACGCCTACATCTCAGACCGCTGCAATTGTGCATGCTAAGTCAGTGGAATGGGGATTACTCAGATTTGTCCCCTACTCTGAATCTGGATCAAGAGACCAGAAATTCTCTTCTATGGTGGCTTTCTCGGCCACATCTGTCCAGGGGGATGCCCTTCAGCAGGCCAGATTGGACAATTGTAACAACAGACGCCAGCCTACTAGGTTGGGGCGCTGTCTGGAATTCCCTGAAGGCTCAGGGATCATGGACTCAGGAGGAGAGTTTTCTTCCAATAAACATTCTGGAATTGAGAGCAGTTCTCAATGCCCTTCTGGCTTGGCCTCAGTTAACAACTCGGAGGTTCATCAGGTTTCAGTCGGACAACATCACGACTGTAGCTTACATCAACCATCAAGGAGGGACAAGAAGCTCCCTAGCGATGATGGAAGTATCAAAGAGATCAAGTCTCACTCTTGCCACCTGTCAGCGATCCACATTCCGGGAGTGGAGAACTGGGAGGCGGATTTCCTAAGTCGTCAGACTTTTCATCCGGGGGAGTGGGAACTTCATCCGGAGGTCTTTGCCCAAATACTTTGACGATGGGGCAAACCAGAGATAGATCTCATGGCGTCCCGCCAGAACGCCAAGCTTCCTTGTTACGGGTCCAGGTCCAGGGACCCGGGAGCGGTCCTGGTAGATGCTTTGACAGCACCTTGGACCTTCGGGATGGCTTATGTGTTTCCACCCTTCCCGATGCTTCCTCGATTGATTGCCAGGATCAAACAGGAGAGAGCATCTGTGATTCTAATAGCGCCTGCGTGGCCACGCAGGACCTGGTATGCAGATCTAGTGGACATGTCATCCTGTCCACCTTGGTCTCTGCCTCTGAGACAGGACCTTCTGATTCAGGGTCCTTTCAAACATCAAAATCTAATTTCTCTGAAGCTGACTGCTTGGAAATTGAACGCTTGATTTTATCAAAGCGTGGATTTTCAGAGTCAGTAATTGATACCTTAATACAGGCTAGGAAACCTGTTACCAGAAAGATTTACCATAAAATATGGCGTAAATACTTACATTGGTGCGAATCCAAGAGTTACTCATGGAGTAAGGCTAGGATTCCTAGGATATTGTCTTTTCTACAAGAAGGTTTAGAAAAGGGTTTATCTGCTAGTTCCTTAAAGGGACAGATCTCAGCTCTGTCCATTCTTTTACACAAACGTCTGTCAGAAGTTCCAGACGTTCAGGCTTTTTGTCAGGCTTTGGCCAGGATTAAGCCTGTGTTTAAAACTGTTGCTCCACCATGGAGCTTAAATTTAGTTCTTAACGTTTTACAGGGTGTTCCGTTTGAACCCCTTCATTCCATTGATATCAAATTGTTATCTTGGAAAGTTCTGTTTTTAATGGCTATTTCCTCGGCTCGAAGAGTCTCTGAGTTATCGGCCTTACATTGTGATTCTCCTTATCTGATTTTTCATTCAGACAAGGTAGTTCTGCGTACTAAACCTGGGTTCTTACCTAAGGTAGTCACTAATAGGAATATCAATCAAGAGATTGTTGTTCCATCATTGTGTCCTAACCCTTCTTCAAAGAAGGAACGACTTCTACACAATCTGGATGTAGTCCGTGCCCTGAAATTTTATTTACAGGCAACTAAAGATTTTCGCCAAACTTCTTCCCTGTTTGTCGTTTATTCTGGACAGAGGAGAGGTCAAAAAGCTTCTGCTACCTCTCTCTCTTTCTGGCTTCGTAGCATAATACGTTTAGCCTATGAGACTGCTGGACAGCAGCCTCCTGAAAGAATTACAGCTCATTCTACTAGAGCTGTGGCTTCCACTTGGGCCTTTAAGAATGAGGCCTCTGTTGAACAGATTTGCAAGGCTGCAACTTGGTCTTCTCTTCATACTTTTTCCAAATTTTACAAATTTGACACTTTTGCTTCTTCGGAGGCTGTTTTTGGGAGAAAGGTTCTTCAGGCAGTGGTTCCTTCCGTATAAAGATCCTGCCTGTCCCTCCTGTCATCCGTGTACTTTAGCTTTGGTATTGGTATCCCAGAAGTAATGATGACCCGTGGACTGACTACACTTAACAGGAGAAAACATAATTTATGCTTACCTGATAAATTCCTTTCTCCTGTAGTGTAGTCAGTCCACGGCCCACCCTGTTTTTTATGGCAGGTCTAAATTTTTAAATTATACTCCAGTCACCACTGCACCCTATAGTTTCTCCTTTCTCGTTTGGTTCTCGGTCGAATGACTGGGTGTGACGTAGAGGGGAGGAGCTATATAGCAGCTCTGCTTGGGTGATCCTCTTGCACTTCCTGTTGGGGAGGAGTTAATATCCCAGAAGTAATGATGACCCGTGGACTGACTACACTACAGGAGAAAGGAATTTATCAGGTAAGCATAAATTATGTTTTTGCTTTGCTGAAGAAAAAGGGAAGTATTTGTAAAAAATATGCTGCAATGTAAAATTTCATGAATGAAAGTGCCCCTGTTTTTAATAGTATTTTTAAAAACCGGGCACTCGTACATTTTACATTCACTTTAACCTATGGCTACATTAAATGTGAGAATTTTTAAGGATTCAAAACTATACCATTATTTTATGTATGACTTGAGAAATATACAGCAAAGTGTGAACTAAATATTTTTACTAATATTTTAATAAAGTTGCAAACTGTTTTTTTTTTTCTAAACTCTACTGTAAAAGGAAGGGGGAGTTATACCCATTTAAAAGGCCATTTAAGTATATGTATATAACTTTGCTCTGCACATCAGTGTCTGAGCAAATGCACAATTATTCATGTCAGGTGATCCCTATTACCACAAATATACATTCCACAGCACCAGTGAGGTGCTTTGAAATGTATATTGCTGCTTTATATAAGTAATGGAATCAGAATCCCGGGGTCTACACGTGCACCGGATTCTGAGTATACTGCTGTATTTGCTTTTGCATTTGATTGTTACCACAGAGATCACCTGGCTATTAAAAGCTATATAAAGGCATGTTTTTAAAAGGGGGCTTCTAAGAAACCAACAGTCTTGGGGAGTGTCTAGGTCTTTATGATGAACTGTTTGTTACAGGCTCATAAAGACCTTGAAAAAGCAGGTGATTGCTTTTTAAACAGTGGGTCTTGGGAGTTTCTAGGGCCTAAAGGGACACTCAAGTCAAAATTAAACTTTTCTTATTCAGAAAGAGCATACCGTTTTAAACAAATTCAAATTTACTTCCATTAACAAAATGTGCAGAGTCTTAATATTTGCAAGCATTTACATAATATATGTATATGCATTTGTGATTGGCTGATGGCTGCCACATGTTACAGAAGGAGTGGAAATAGACATAACTGAAATATGTCAGAAAAAAAAATGTATGCTTACCTGATAAATGTATTTCTTTCCGGATATGGTGAGTCCACGGCTTGAGTAATTATTGTTGGAAATATCACTCCTGGCCAGCAGGAGGAGGCAAATAGCACCACAGTTAAACAGCTAAGTATCACTCCCTTACCCACAACCCCCAGTCATTCGACCAAAGGGAAATTGAGAAAAAGGAGTACCACAAGGTGTAGAGGTGCCTGAGGTTATAGTCAAAAGAACAAATTTATCAGGTAAGCATAAATTTTGTTTTTCTTTCCTAAGATATGAGTCCACAGCTTGAGTAATTACTGTTGGGAACCAATACCCAAGCTAGAGGACACTGATAAATAGGGACAAGACAGGCAGTCCTAAACACAAGGCACCACTGCTTAAAGAGCCTTTCTCCCAAAAGTAGCCTCAGTCGAGGCAAAAATATAAAATGTGTAAAAAGTATGTAGAGAAGACAAAGTTTTGAAAGCTCAAGAAGAGGAAACCGCTCTTGTGGAACGAGCCGTAATTCTCTCAGGAGGCTGCTGTCCAGCAGTCTCATAAGCCAAATGAATTATACTTTGTAACCAAAAAGAAAGAGTAGTAGCAGTAGCTTTCTGACCTTTACGTTTACCAGAGAAACAGAGGGCAGAGGACTTGCGAAAATCCTTAGTCGCCTGTAAGTAGAATTTAAGAGTACGTACAACATCCAAATGGTGTAACACACGTTCTTTGGAAGGAGGAGGATTAGGACACAGAGGGAACAACAATCTCCTGATTTCTATTCGAAACAACCTTAGGAAGGAAACCTAACTTAGTATGAAGATCCGCATTATTGGCGTGAAAAATAATAAGGGGATTCACACTGCAGAGCTGAGAGTTCCGAGACTCTTCGAGCAGAAGAGATAGCAACAAGAAACCAAACCTTCCAAGATAACAACTTTCATGTCTATGGAATGCAACATTTCAAACTGAGCCAGCTTTAAAACTTTAAGAACAAGGTTAAGGCTCCAAGGAGGAGCAACAGACTTAAAGACAGGCCTGATTTTGACCGAGGCCTGACAAAAATATGGCACATCTGGCACATCTGCCAAACGTTGTGTAGTAAAACTGATGAAGCAGAAATCTGACCCTTCAGGGTACTGACTGACAATTCCTTCTTCAGGCCTTCCTGACGAAAAGATAAAATTCTAGGAATTCTAATTCTACTCCAATAGTAGTCCTTGGATTCACACCAATAAAGATATTTATGCCATATCTTATGGTAAATCTTTCTAGTAACAGGCTTGCAAGCCTGAATCATGGTCTCAATGACCGACTCAGAAAAACCCAGCTTAGACAGAATTAAGTGTTCAATCTCCAAGCAGTCCGCTTCAGAGAAATGTGATTTGGATGAAGGAAGGGACCCTGAATCAGGTTGTCCTTCCTCAGAGGTGGTCTCCAAGGTGGAAGAGATGACCTCTCCACTAGGTCTGCAAACCAGATCCTACGAGATCACTTAGGGGCTATTAGAATCACAGATGCCCTCTCCTGTTTGATACGAGCAATGACTCGTGGAAGGAGAGCAAAAGGACAAAACGGGTATGCCAACCTGAAAACCCAAGGAACCGCCAGAGCATCTCTTGACCTTGGACCGTACCATGGAAGATTAGCGTTCTGACGGGACGCTATCAGATCTAACTCCGGCACCCTCCATTTCAGGACTAAGCTGGAAAACACCTCCGGATGGAGTTCCCACTCCCCGGGATGAAAAGTCTGTCTGCTCAGAAAATCCGCTTCCCAGTTGTCTACTTCTGGAATGTGGATGGCAGACAGCAATTATGGGTCTCTGCCCACTGAAGAATCTGAGTAACCTCCTTCATAGCTAAGGAACTCAGAGTTCCTACCTGGTGATTGATGTAAGCCACGGAGGTTATGTTGTCTGACTGGAACCTGATAAACTGGGCTGAGGACAACTGAGGCCAAGCATTGTAAATCGCCCTCAACTCCAAGATGTTGATGGGAAGAGCAGACTCCTCCCGAGTCCAAAGGCCTTGAGCTTTTAACGAGTTCCAGACTGCTCCCCAGCAGGCTGGCATCCGTGGTCACGATCACCCAGGAAGGTCTCCGAAAGCACATGCCCTGAGACAGATGTTCCTGACAAATCCACCACAGGAGAGAGTCCCTTGATGACTGATCTAACTCTATTCTCTGAGATAGATCCACATGGTAGCCATTCCATTGTCTGAGCATGCACAACTGGAGAGCTCTCAAATGGAATCGAGCAAAATGAATTATGTCCATGGAAGCCACCATCAGACCGATTGCCTCCATACATTGAGCCACTGAAGGATGAGTAGTAGCCTGAAGAGAGAGGCAAGAGGAAATGGTTTTGTTTTTCTTGACCTCTGTCAGAAAAATCTTCATCGATAGAGAATCTATTATGATCCTTAAGAACACTACTCTACTCTTGTAGCAGGGGCAAGGGAGCTTTTTTCCAAATTCACATTCCATCCGTGTGTGCGAGATTTTGCTTGTTGAAAAGATGGAGCCTGAACCAATATGTCATCCAGGTAGGGTGCAATAGAAATAGAAAGGGCACAGCATAGGTACTGCAGCAGCAGGTGTGCACGTTCCCAGGTTCTGCCAAACCCCAAATCCAGAGAAAATCCAAAAGGAGGAACAGCACCACAATAATAATGCTTATAGAGTTACTTTATTGGGACATCAGAAAACACAGCACGACGTTTCGGTCCTAATAGACCTTAATCATGTGACATAAAACATGGCCTAACACCACACTTATATACCCATAGGGGGAGGAGACTTATACATGTTGCAGGTGTACATCTAGTATATATTAACAATAGAATACAAACATTCAAAAAGCTCACTGATCCATCTAGTGGTGAAGAAAGGCCATCACTTCCAATAATTAGTGACCTAAAAAGATGCAAGTATAGAAAAAATAAAATAAAAATAAAAACATAAATATATAGGTAATTAACACTATACATTTAAACACTAACTCTTGATATATATATATATATATATATGTATATATATATATATATATATTAAATCACTCGAGGGAATATCTACAAAAGTTTTCAGAGATATATTTTAACTAGCAAATTTACTTTATTCATCCCTAATGGAATAAGAGACTGTAAAGTGTAGATCCAATATGTTTCCCTACACTTTAGTATTCTCTGTCTATGTCCACCCCTTCTTGGTTTTTTAATTTGTTCAATAATTTGGTACCTAAGTTGGGATATACTATGACCAGCTTGTAAGAAGTGATTAGAGACAGGAGCATCTTTGTTGCCACAACGTATGTTAGATTTATGCTCATTAATCCTGTCTCTAATCCTTCTTGTGGACTCTCCAATATAAATTTTTGCACATGGGCATTTTATAAGGTACACAATATATTCAGAATTACAGGTGAAATAGCCTGGAATCCTATATTTCCTCCCATTCAGGGGGTGTACAAAATGATTCCCTTTTTATAATGTTGCCACAATTGCAGCATCCCAAACAAGGGAAACAGCCAACCTTAGGGGTAGATAGAAAAGTTTGAATACCTTTTTTCTTGGGTCCTACGTCAGCTTTAACAAGGACATCCTTAATATTCTTACATTGCCTATAGGCTGCCATAGGGGCCTCCTGGAATTCCACAATATTGGGGTTCAATTCTTTTAGTATAGTCCAGTGTCTCCTAATGATCTTATTAATTTTGTTACTTAAAGGGTTAAACTGAGAGACAAAAATCATTTGCTTAGTTTTATCTTTATCCTTCCTCTTCTTATTACTATATTCTCCCTTTAAGATAGAGGTTCTAGGGACCTTCCCAATATCTCTGATTTGTTCTTCCACTAATTGCTTAGGGTAACCTCTCTGTAAGAAGAGATTACCCATTTCGTTTAATGTAGTCTGTGCTAATCTCTTATCAGATACAATTTTCTTAAAGGACTGGTATAGAGAATGTCTCTGGAACCAGAAATTTCTGTTCTTTTAAAGTTATCAGTCCATTACACACTGCCCTATTAATACAATTCACCAGATCTCTCTTGATCATATTTGATGGGTCATAATTTAATAATTTATACACCTCTTTATCTTGGAGTTGTTGTTCTATTTCTCTTATATAATATGCCCTATCCATCACAACAGTGGCCCCACCCTTGTCCGCAGTCTTGCAAATAATAGCTTTGTTAGATTTCAAATTAGATAAGGCTAGCCTTTCCTCTCTGGAAAAAATATTTTGAGTATCTCTATTACATACAGGAGATTTATTATAATTGCACTTTAACACATCAATATCTTTAAGCACTAATTGTATGAAGGTTTCAATACTGTTGTTATGTATACTTGGCACAAAAGAACTCTTGTTTCTCAAATCTAATGTATTTAGCAATAGATTACTGTTAACTGATGGTACGTTTCCTTCTCCCCCCTGACTGACCGACATTTTATCTTGGTTAGAAAAAAATGCTTTTAACTTTAGATTTCTAAAGAATGCATACAAGTCACTCTGTAGGGGAAAAAAGTCACATCTTGTTATAGGGCAAAACAATAGCCCTTTCTGTAATACCTCTCTCTCACAGTCTGTTAGTTCATAACTTGAGATATTCACCGTTAACTCTGGCTGTTCTTGCTCCGGGTGATCCGCTGTGACTTGAGGGCTTTCGGACCTGTATCTGTTTTGTTTGCGGCAATGTTTTCTGCCGCCTCTCCTCCGCTTCCTCCCGAGTCCCCCGAAGAGTAACCGAATGATGATGACGGTAGGGTGCCACAGCAATTCCACGAGAACAGATCACTGCCAAAAGAGCCCCCAGAACCTTTAAAAAAAAAAATTCTGGAAGCTGTGGCTAGATCAAATGAAATGGCCACAAACTGGAAATATTTGTCCTGAAAGGCAAATCTCGGGAATCTGTGATGGTCCCTGTGAATAGGAACATGAAGATACGCATCCTTTAGGTCTATGGTTGTCACAAACTGACCCTCTTGTACTAAAGGAAGAATGGAGCGTAAAGTCTCCATCTTGAAGGATGGAACTTTGAGAAACTTTTTTAGACACCACAAGTCTAGAATGGGACGGAAAGTTCCCGCTTTTTTGGGAACCACAAATAGGTTGGAGTAGAACCCAAGACCCTGTTCCTGCACTAGAACTGGAACTATCACTCCCTGGGAGGAAAGATGTTGTTTCAAGAACGCTTCTCTCTTTATCTGGTCTGCAGAGATTGAATCTGCCTCTGGGAAGAAAAGTCTTGAATTCCAATTTGTAACCCTGGGATACTATGTCCACAGTTCAGGGATCTGGGACATCTTGTATCCAGGCTTGAGAGAACTGAGAAAGTCTGCCCACACCTGATCCTATTCCGGATCAGGGGCAAACCCTTAATGCTGATTTGGAATCAGCTGCGGGTTTCTTTGATTGTTTTCCCTTGTTTCAAGACTGATTGGGTTTCTCCAACATTGGTGTGTCCGGTCCACGGCGTCATCCTTACTTGTGGGATATTCTCTTCCCCAACAGGAAATGGCAAAGAGTCCCAGCAAAGCTGGCCATATAGTCCCTCCTAGGCTCCGCCCACCCCAGTCATTCTCTTTGCCGTTGCACAGGCAACATCTCCACGGAGATGGTTAAGAGTTTTTTGGTGTTTAAATGTAGTTTTTATTCTTCTATCAAGTGTTTGTTATTTTAAAATAGTGCTGGTATGTACTATTTACTCTGAAACAGAAAAGGATGAAGATTTCTGTTTGTAAGAGGAAGATGATTTTAGCAGACAGTAACTAAAATCGATTGCTGTTTCCACATAGGACTGTTGAGATGAAGTAACTTCAGTTGGGGGAAACAGTTAGCAGACTTTTCTGCTTAAGGTATGACTAGCCATATTTCTAACAAGACTGTAATGCTGGAAGGCTGTCATTTCCCCTCATGGGGACCGGTAAGCCATTTTCTTAGTCAAACAAACAGAATAAAGGGCTTATTATGGGCTAAAAAACTAGTAGACCTTTTTATGGGCTAAATCGATTGCTTTATTTGTGCATATTATTCAGATTTAGGCTAACAATTGGCATTTATAATCTTGGGGAACGCTTATAAAACGGCAGGCACTGTATTGGACACCTTTTTCAGTCAGGGGGCCTTTCTAGTCATAGACTGAGCCTCATTTTCGCGCCATTAATGTGCAGTTGTTTTTTGAGAGCAGGGCATGCAGATGCATGTGTGAGGATCTAAGAATCTCTGAAAAAGCTTTTAGAAGGCGTCATTTGGTATCGTATTCCCCACAGGGCTTGGTTGGGTCTTAGCAAAGACTATTATTTTAAGGGTTAAAGCTCTGAAATTTGGTGTGCAATACTTTTAAGGCTTTAAGACACTGTGGTGAAATTTTGGTAATTTTTGAACAATTCCTTCATACTTTTTCACATATTCAGTAATAAAGTGTTTTCTGTTTGAAATTTAAAGTGACAGTAACGGTTTTATTTTAAAACGTTTTTTGTGCTTTGTTGACAAGTTTAAGCCTGTTTAACATGTCTGTACCTTCAGATAAGCTATGTTCTATATGTATGAAAGCCAATGTGTCTCCCCATTTAAATTTATGTGATAATTGTGCCATAGCGTCCAAACAAAGTAAGGACAGTACTGCCACAGATAATGATATTGCCCAAGATGATTCCTCAAATGAGGGGAGTAAACATGATACTACATCATCTCCTACTGTGTCTACACCAGTTTTGCCCATGCAGGAGGCCCCTAGTACATCTAGTGCGCCAATACTTATTACCATGCAACAATTAACGGCTGTAATGAATAACTCCATAGCAAATCTTTTATCCAAAATGCCTACTTATCAGAGAAAGCGCGATTGCTCTGTTTTAAACATTGAAGAGCAAGAGAACGCTGATGATAATTGTTCTGTCATACCCTCACACCAATCTGAAGGGGCCATGAGGGAGGTTTTGTCTGATGGAGAAATTTCAGATTCAGGAAAAATTTCTCATCAAGCTGAACCTGATGTTGTGACATTTAAATTTAAATTAGAACATCTCCGCGCACTGCTTAAGGAGGTGTTATCTACTCTGGATGATTGTGACAATTTGGTCATTCCAGAGAAATTATGCAAGATGGACAGGTTCCTAGAGGTTCCGGTGCCCCCCGACGCTTTTCCTATACCCAAGCGGGTGGCGGACATAGTAAATAAAGAGTGGGAAAAGCCCGGCATACCTTTTGTTCATCCCCCTATATTTAAGAAATTATTTCCTATGGTCGACCCCAGAAAGGACTTATGGCAGACAGTCCCCAAGGTCGAGGGGGCAGTTTCTACTCTAAACAAACGCACTACTATTCCTATCGAAGATAGTTGTGCTTTCAAAGATCCTATGAATAAAAAATTGGAAGGTTTGCTTAAAAAGATTTTTGTACAGCAAGGCTACCTTCTACAACCAATTTCATGCATTGTTCCTGTCACTACGGCAGCGTGGTTCTGGTTCGAGGAACTAGAAAAGTCGCTCAGTAGAGAAACTCCATATGAGGAGGTTATGGACAGAGTTCACGCACTTAAATTGGCTAACTCTTTTATTTTAGATGCTGCTTTGCAATTAGCAAGATTAGCGGCGAAAAATTCAGGGTTTGCTATCGTGGCGCGCAGAGCGCTTTGGCTAAAGTCTTGGTCAGCGGATGTGTCATCCAAGACAAAATTGCTTAACATCCCTTTCAAAGGTAAAACTTTATTTGGACCTGATTTGAAAGAGATTATTTCAGACATCACTTGGGGAAAGGGCCACGCCCTTCCACAGGATAGGTCTTTTAAGGCTAAAAATAAGCCTAATTTTCGTCCCTTTCGCAGAAATGGACCAGCCTCTAATTCTGCATCCTCTAAGCAAGAGGGTAATGCCTCACAACCCAAACCAGCCTGGAAACTAATGCAAGGCTGGAACAAGGGTAAGCAGGCCAAGAAGCCTGCCACTGCTAACAAAACAGCATGAAGGAGTAGCCCCCGATCCGGGACCGGATCTGGTGGGGGGCAGACTCTCTCTCTTTGCTCAGGCTTGGGCAAGAGTTGTTCAGGATCCTTGGGCGCTAGAAATAGTTTCTCAAGGTTATCTCCTGGAATTCAAGGTACTACCCCCAAAGGGTAAGGTTCCACAAGTCTCACTTATCCTCAAACCAAATAAAGAGACAGGCATTCTTACATTGTGTAGAAGACCTATTAAAGATGGGAGTGATACACCCAGTTCCAATAAAGGAACAAGGAATGGGATTTTATTCCAATCTGTTCGTAGTTCCCAAAAAAGAGGGAACGTTCAGAACAATTTTGGATTTGAAGATCCTAAACAAATTTCTCAGGGTACCATCGTTCAAAATGGAAACTATTCGAACGATTCTACCCACCATCCAGGAAAGTCAATTTATGACTACCGTGGATCTAAAGGATGCGTACCTACATATTCCTATCCACAAAGAACATCATCAGTTCTTAAGGTTTGCTTTTCTGGACAAACATTACCAATTTGTGGCTCTCCCATTCGGATTAGCCACTGCTCCAAGGATTTTCACAAAGGTGCTAGGGTCCCTTCTAGCGGTTCTAAGACCAAGGGGCATTGCAGTAGTACCTTACTTGGACGACATTCTAATACAAGCGTCGTCCCTGTCAAAAGCAAAGGCTCATACGGACATCGTTCTAGCCTTTCTCACATCTCACGGATGGAAGGTGAACAAAGAAAAGAGTTCTCTGTCCCCTTCTTGGGAACAATAATAGATTCCTTAGAAATGAGGATTTTTCTGACAGAGGTCAGAAAATCAAAACTTCTAAGCTCTTGTCAAGTGCTTCATTCTGTTCCTCGTCCTTCCATAGCGCAGTGCATGGAAGTAGTAGGATTGATGGTTGCAACAATGGACATAGTTCCTTTTGCACGAATTCATCTAAGACCATTACAACTGTGCATGCTCAAACAGTGGAATGGGGATTATACAGACTTGTCTCCAATGATTCAAGTAGATCAAAAGACCAGAGATTCACTCCGTTGGTGGCTGACCCTGGACCATCTGTCCCAGGGAATGAGCTTCCGCAGGCCAGAGTGGGTCATTGTCACGACTGACGCCAGTCTAGTGGGCTGGGGTGCGGTCTGGGAATCCCTGAAAGCTCAGGGTCTATGGTCTCGGGAAGAGTCTCTTCTCCCGATAAACATTCTGGAACTGAGAGCGATATTCAATGCTCTCAGAGCTTGGCCTCAACTAGCAAAGGCCAAATTCATAAGGTTCCAATCAGACAACATGACGACTGTTGCTTATATCAATCATCAGGGGGGAACAAAGAGTTCCCTGGCGATGAAAGAAGTGACCAAAATAATTCAATGGGCGGAGGATCACTCCTGCCACTTGTCTGCGATCCACATCCCAGGAGTGGAAAATTGGGAAGCGGATTTTCTGAGTCATCAGACATTTCATCCGGGGGAGTGGGAACTCCATCCGGAAATCTTTGCCCAAATAACTCAATTATGGGGCATTCCAGACATGGATCTGATGGCGTCTCGTCAGAACTTCAAGGTTCCTTGCTACGGGTCCAGATCCAGGGATCCCAAGGCGACTCTAGTAGATGCACTAGTAGCACCTTGGACTTTCAACCTAGCTTACGTATTCCCACCGTTTCCTCTCATTCCCAGGCTGGTAGCCAGGATCAATCAGGAGAGGGCCTCGGTGATCTTGATAGCTCCTGCGTGGCCACGCAGGACTTGGTATGCAGACCTGGTGAATATGTCATCGGCTCCACCATGGAAGCTACCTTTGAGACAGGACCTTCTTGTTCAAGGTCCATTCGAACATCCAAATCTGGTCTCCCTCCAACTGACGGCTTGGAGATTGAACGCTTGATTCTATCAAAGCGTGGGTTTTCAGATTCTGTGATAGATACTCTGGTTCAGGCCAGAAAACCTGTAACTAGAAAAATTTACCATAAAATATGGAAAAAATATATCTGTTGGTGTGAATCCAAAGGATTCCCATGGAATAAGATAAAAATTCCTAAGATTCTCTCCTTTCTACAAGAAGGTTTGGAGAAAGGATTATCTGCAAGTTCTCTAAAGGGACAGATCTCTGCTTTATCTGTCTTACTACACAAAAGACTGGCAGCTGTGCCAGATGTTCAAGCATTTGTTCAGGCTCTGGTTAGGATCAAGCCTGTTTACAGACCTTTGACTCCTCCCTGGAGTCTAAATCTAGTTCTTTCAGTTCTTCAAGGGGTTCCGTTTGAACCCTTACATTCCATAGATATTAAGTTACTATCTTGGAAAGTTTTGTTTTTGGTTGCAATTTCTTCTGCTAGAAGAGTTTCAGAGTTATCTGCTCTGCAGTGTTCTCCTCCTTATCTGGTGTTCCATGCAGATAAGGTGGTTTTGCGTACTAAGCCTGGTTTTCTTCCTAAAGTTGTTTCTAACAAAAATATTAACCAGGAGATAGTTGTACCTTCTTTGTGTCCGAATCCAGTTTCGAAGAAGGGACGTTTGTTACAAAATTTGGACGTTGTCCGTGCTCTAAAGTTCTATTTAGAGGCTACTAAAGATTTCAGACAAACATCTTCCTTGTTTGTTGTTTATTCTGGTAAAAGGAGAGGTCAAAAAGCGACTTCTACCTCTCTTTCCTTTTGGCTTAAAAGCATTATCCGATTGGCTTATGAGACTGCCGGACGGCAGCCTCCTGAAAGAATCACAGCTCACTCCACTAGGGCTGTGGCTTCCACATGGGCCTTCAAGAACGAGGCTTCTGTTGACCAGATATGTAAGGCAGCGACTTGGTCTTCACTGCACACTTTTGCCAAATTTTACAAATTTGATACTTTTGCTTCTTCGGAGGCTATTTTTGGGAGAAAAGTTTTGCAAGCTGTGGTGCCTTCCGTTTAGGTAACCTGATTTGCTCCCTCCCTTCATCCGTGTCCTAAAGCTTTGGTATTGGTTCCCACAAGTAAGGATGACACCGTGGACCGGACACACCAATGTTGGAGAAAACAGAATTTATGCTTACCTGATAAATTACTTTCTCCAACGGTGTGTCCGGTCCACGGCCCGCCCTGGTTTTTTAATCAGGTCTGATGAATTATTTTCTCTAACTACAGTCACCACGGTACCATATGGTTTCTCCTATATATATTTCCTCCTGTCCGTCGGTCGAATGACTGGGGTGGGCGGAGCCTAGGAGGGACTATATGGCCAGCTTTGCTGGGACTCTTTGCCATTTCCTGTTGGGGAAGAGAATATCCCACAAGTAAGGATGACGCCGTGGACCGGACACACCGTTGGAGAAAGTAATTTATCAGGTAAGCATAAATTCTGTTTTCCAAGAAGATTTGGATTGTTCCTGCATGGAAGAAGAGGAAGGCTTTCCTCTGAAGTTACGAAAGGAACGTAAATTACTCTGACGTCCTTTAGGCCCATTCTTCTTATCTTGAGGTAGAAAAAACAGTTTTCCACCCGTAATATCAGGGCTAATTTCTGCCAAACGAGGTTCAAACAAGGTTTTGCCCTTGTAAGGAATCGCCAAAAGCTTGACTTTAGAGGAAACGTCCGCAGACCAGGATTTCAACCATAACGCCCATATACTAAATTGACATCCCGGCAATAAAACAGCAGAAAAACATAGTGAAATGTTTTCAATTTTTACTTATTTTATACAGGTTATCTACTACAGATATTTATCCACACAGGTTTTGATGATTCCAAAAATAAAATTGCATACAGTTAATTATTGAGTCATACACAGTAAAGTTGTTAATACACTAGATTTTTAAACTCTATAGAGTGCTACCATTTGCTGATAGACAGCTTGAATTCCACCCTAACATGACTTTTTAGCTCTTCTTTTATCACTGGCAATATGTGGGTATTACACCCATCCTAAAATTGTTGTCTCTTGATCCAACCTCGCCCTCTTCCAATAATCTAGTAGTCTCCTTACTATCATTTGTTTTCAAGCTATCAAAAGATTTCTCTCATTTCCTGACATAGTTTCACATTTATTTTTTTTCTTCACTGCACAATAAGATATCACTATACTGTATCACACATTACAAAAATGGGAAAGGTTTGTATCATAGGTCTGGCATACACATGTATCATTATGAATGGGTCCGGTGTATGTTCACCTTCCTCCCTGTTGATTTAATATGCCAGATGTTAATAAATACCTTTGGGTTTCCTTATATATTGCTTCTAAGTGATTTTTCATCTCAATGTAGTTTCTAATAGTAAAGCAAGCTGTACATAAAATGTCTTTACTTAGCATTAAATGTTTGGTGCCAAAGCAGCTACAATAAACCTATATTAAAGTCAGAAGTTTGTTTTTGTCTTGTGCTCTTTTTTATGTAGGATTTAAATGCTACATTTTGTTCTATAGTTTTTACTAAATATTTAGCTTCAAACTTGGAAAGGTCATATATAATGTCTCCATCAATTTACAGAAAACGATCACAGTACATGGAAGAGTTGTACATGTACAAAAACACACATATAACAAAAGCCTATACAAAAGGAACCTGTACACACTGGTTTACGTGGCTAGAGCAGTCCCAAGACTAAGTAAGATAAGGACGAAATGTCCACATCAGTCCTTAGTCAGACTTTTCATTTCTTTAATAATTTTTTGATACATTTAGAATTTGTGCGTATGTAGTCTTGTGCCTTTTTGGAGTAGATGTAAACTCCCAGAAGCCCTTTGGACACTTCCCCTCTATATTTACTTCTACCCATCCTGTAACAAAGGGAGTTGAAATAAGTGAGGGGGAGAAAAAAAATACAACTAGAGTCAAATGTTTAACACCATGTTTATTCAAAAGAAATGCAACTGAAACCACAATCTCTAATTCATGTGAATGTGTGTGAAAACCAGGTAAGGTTTGTATGGTTGAGAGAAAAGCTTGTATCCTTGCTTGTAAACCATATGGCAATTCAGATTTGTGAATTTGCTCCCTTTAATGCTTTAGTTATTATGTTATTGTTGCAGGGCCATGAAAACCATGAAGATACTTTGTGCTGCTGCTGTCTTGGCTCTTTCTAACAACATAGGCCTGTTATTTGAACAGTGGGTGCCTGTATTTCACGTGCATTGACCTTTACTCTTGATTTAAAGTCCACGGCAACGGCCACAATGGAGTGGGCAGCGTGACAGAACCCCCCTTCAAAGGGGTACCTCCAAGACCCTTAATGTGGCTTGGTGGGATGAGCAGTATGAAACTTGGAGACCAGAGAAGGAGCATGCACATGACGGGCAGCAACTTAGGACGATCTGCCACAGAGTAACCCTTCCAGTGCACGAGGTATTGAAGTTGTCTGCATCTGTGCCTGGAGTCTAGGATCCTTGTAATCTCATACTCCGGCTCACCATGAACCAAGCGGTGGAGGAGGAGGTCTGAGTCAGGTAAATCTGTTCATGATGTAGGGTTTGAGCAGAGAGATGTGGAAGACCGTATTTAGCGAGTACCCAATTTGTAACAGGGCTGACGTAAGCGAACGTGTCAAGTAGAGACCCAGACTCGCTCACCTATTGCGAAGGTCAGTGAAAAGACGATCAGCAGCAGGAACCCCCGTAGACTGAGCTGAAAGCAGAAAGACACAGGGTTGGTAACGTGCTGCAGCTTGAAATGGAGAGTATCATAAAGATGAATGCCAATGACTGTTCCTTGCCAGTTCAGCTAAGGGCAACAGTCCAGACCAACTGTTATGCTGGGAATCAACATAAGCTCTAAGATAGATTTCAAGATATTGATTCGTTCTCTCCGTCAGACCATTGGTCTGGGGATGATAACCGGAAGACAAATAAACTGTGGTCCCAATCGTTTTGCAAAAAGCTCTCCAGAAGGTGTAAACAAATTGAGGTCCGCTGTCAGAAACAATATTTACGTGTATACCATGAAGACGTACTACATGAAGAAAAAGAGTTGTCAATTCTTGGGCAGTAGGTAACTTGGCCAAGGGCACAAAATAAGTAAGCCTGGAAAATCGATCCACCACAACACATATAACCGTATGACGTCAGAAGCAGGGAGGTCTACAATAAAATCCATGGTTATGTGTGTCCAGGGTTGTTTGGGTATGGTCAAAGTTTGAAGTAAGCCATGAGGTAAAGATCAGGGCATTTATTGACAGCACAAGTCTGACAAGCCTTGACATAATCTTGAGAGTCTGAATTCATGGTAGGCCACCAAACATGTCGAGGAAGAAGTTTAAAGGTTCTTGTCGAACCAGAATGACCTTCTTGCTATCATGGGCCCAGGATAGTACAGGAGTACATAGGTTAGGAGGTACAAAAAGCATTTCAGGAGTCGAAGGGGCTTCGGGAGGTTTCCTTTGACTGAGCACGTTGTAATCTTTCCAGTAGAGAGGTGTTAAGTTGAGCAATCACAGAGGAGGAAGGAATGATGTGTTCGATAGGGGCTTCAGAAGAGTCATTAGAGTGGGGAAACTGACGGGAAAGTGCATCAGCCTTCTTGTTCTTGGTCCCATGAAGATAAGAGACTGTAAAATTAAAGCGTGAAAAGAATATGGCCCACCTGGCCTGTCGGGGATTGAGTCGATGAGCTGTTTCCAAGTATGTCAGGTTCTTATGATCGGTAAGAATCTGAATAGGGTTGGTAGTTCCCTCGAGCCAATGTCGCCACTCAGTAGGAGCCATTTTAATGGCTAGGAGTTCACGATTCCACACATCGTAGTTCCTCTCTGCGGGGGGAAAAACGTTTGGAGAAAAAGGCTACAGGATGCGATTTGGAGGATGAAGGATCCCTTTGAGTGAAGACAGCATCAGCTCCTATCTCCGAGGGATCAACCTCTAATGTGAAGTGCAGATCTGGATCAGGATGGCGTAATACAGTAGCAGTACAAAATGCCTTTTTTAGTAGAGAGAAATCATTCATAGCTGCTGGAGGCCAATACTTGCAGTCCCTGTTTCGTTTAGTTAGATAAATGAGGGGAGCAGCAATCTTGGAGAAGTTCTTTATGAAATTGGAGTAATAATTAAGAGAACCCCAAGAATCTCTGTAGTTGCTTCAAAGTGGTGGGTTGAGGCCATTTCAGAACAGCTGTTAGCTTTGCAGGATCCATGGCAAAACCCTCCTTTGAAATAACATATCCAAAGAACTGGATCCGGACTTGGTCCAATTCACATTTCTCCAGCTTGGATACTAGAGAATTGTTTCTTAGCTGAAGAAGCACCTGTTTTATGTGCTCATGATGCTCCTCTAAGGTTGTGGAAAATATGAGGATGTCATACAAATAAACAATGACAGTATGGTTTAGGAGGTCACGGAAGACATCATTGACAAAGGCTTGAAAGACAGCAGGGGCATTGCACAACCCAAAAGGCATCACTAAGTATTCATAATGACCTGATCTTGTGTTGAACATCGTCTTCCACTCATGTCCTGGGAAGATACGAATGAGGTTGTATGCCCCACAGAGGTCAAGTTTAGTAAAGTAACAAGCATTTTGGAGTGAGTCGTAGAGTTCAGTGATCAAGGGGATAGGATAGCGGTTCTTAATCGTGATGTTGTTCAGAGCTTTGTAGTTAATGCTTAGTCTCAAACCACCATCCTTTTTGCTAACAAAAAATAATCCTGCTCCTGCAGGAGAGGAGGAAGGGCGAATAAAGCCTTTAGCTAGATTCTCTTGGATGTAGTCCTGCATGGCTTTAGTTTCAGCCTTGGACAGCGGATAGGTCCTTTCATTAGGAAGTGGGGCTCCGGGAAACAATTCTATTTTGCAGTCATATGGGGAGGTGAGGTGGCAGCTCATTGGCTGCCTTCTTTTCAAACAAATCCATAAAATCTGCATATACTGAGGGAAGAGTGGAAGAGGTCTCAAGAGTGGCCAAAGGGGTGCGAAGCAATGGAGTAACTGTGGCAAGACAGGAATGGAAACATGGCTTATCCCAGGAAGCCAACTGTCCCTCAGTCCAATCAAATTGAGGATTGTGTTTGCGTAACCAGAGAATACCAAGGATAACCGGTTGAGCAGGAGAATGAATAACATCGAATTGTATCTTTTCAGAATGTAAGACTCACACGGTCATAGTTAGAGGTGCTGATTCAAAATGGATTAAGCCTGATCCCAGGGGTGTGGTTATTTTGAGACATTGTTTTTTTTCTGAAGAAGAGGCAAACCTGTTTGAATCATGAAACGGTGGTCTAGGAAATTTCCAGCCGCCCCCAAATCAACAAAGGCTTGTGCTTGAACAGAGTTCTGGAGAAAGGCGAGGGTAATAGGTACCAGGATTCGAGAAGAGTGAGGGAAATTGGTAATAGCCATGCTTAGAGGTACCCTACTCTTTTCCTCTAAGCGTTGGCTTTTCCCTGCAGTATATCACAGTAAATTGGAACCACAATATAAACATAGTCTCAACCTCCTTCTTCTCTGTCTTTCATATTCAGAGGACTTTAGGGAAGAGATATCCATGGGTTCCTCCTCAGAGGCAACTGGAGGCACAGGAGAAGTAGAGGGTAGTCTAGTGGCTAGACGGGTAGGAAGATGGGAAGGCAGGACTCTGCGAGTTCTTTCTCTCTCTCAGCTTGTCGCTCCTGAAAGGGAGAATCTAGACAGATACACAGCTAAATGAATTCATCCAGGGTAAATGGAACATCACGATAAGTGAGCTCATCCTTGATGCGTTCATGTAGACCTTTACGAAAGGCCGCCTTGAGAGCACTGCAATCCCAGCTGTTCTCATGTGCCAAGGTGTGAAATTTTATGGCATATTGGGCCACAGATCTATTACCCTGACGGAGATCCAAGAGAGAGCATTCAGCAGCAGAAGTGCGACCAATGGTCCCAAACTTGGAAGAGAATGCAGAAAGGAAGGTATCAGCATCAATCAGGAGTTGAGCACCTTGTTCCAATAGGGTAGAAACCCAGGATAGGGCCTTATCCTTCAATAAGGAAACAATAAAGGTTACCTTTGACTGATAGGACTGGAAGGTATGAGGGTCATTGTGGAAATGCAGTCTGCACTGGTTGAGAAATCCCCTACAGTCAGCAGAGCCATCATACTTGTCAGGCAATGGTATCCTGGGTATACTAACAGAAGCAGGGGAGGAGGCTGTGGTTCTAGCAGCAGAGTCAGACTGCGTGGCAGCAGGAGTAGCGTTTTTCTTAGCGGTAAATGAGGAGAGCATATCGGTTATAGTTACTAGTTTAGAATCCAGACTCTGCAAGTGTATGGCATGGGTCACCAGCATCTGTCCCTGAAGAGAGACTGCTCTTGCTACCTCATTTGGCTCCATGGCCCAAGTATAATGTAATGCTTGTGGGATATTTCCCTATCAGACCAAACTTGGCCAGTAGTCTTCTTGTCCTGGCATCAAGTGGAAGGATAAGGAAATATCCCAGAACAAGAGAACAGGTAAGAAAATTAGGTAAGTGGAACTCACAGTAGAGTGGGCAATCCTTCACGGCACTACAGAGGATAACTGGAGAGTAGTCAGGCAAGCAGGGTTTGGCAACTATAAGGCAATCGAGAATACCAGCAGTACAGGGTTAAACAGTAGAGAGGGAATACCAATTGCTGTAAGCAATTGAAAGAGTGTACTTACATAGCACTCAACAGCACTGGTTGTACACTAGCTGAATATCATAGGTATAGAAGCCCATGAAAGGCAAGTTTAAAACTTAACTTTTAATAACTAAGTTAAAAAATAAATTCTAAAATATATCAGTCAGTGTGACAGAGAATGACGGTGATTTAAGGGGGGATGGTACCTCCCAAATCACAATATATATGGTGGTATAAAGACCCCTGTATGATCTCCTTAAATTATGCCCTTGGTTAGAAGGGAGTAATACAAATGTACCGCCTTATTCAATTGATTAGGGTGTATGTCACTATCACAATGAGATCACCCCTATTGTTACTCTTTATCTGAGTCCGGGGGTATCTGAGGTAATATCACACCTTCAAATACATTATATGGTACAGTTGCCTTTAGGAGATGTGAGTTTAAAAGAATTTTTTAATAAGTCAATTGTTCTGTACCTGGATTGAATGAATACTCCTATTGTTTACCTATCGGTTAATAATTCCTAGTAAGGTTCAACACAAATTTATTTTTTATTATCTTAAATTACTCAGTGTACTGGCATTGTTTGGATTCTTTAATAGATTGTACTGAAGATACTGTTACACTACCACGTACTTGTAGTATTAATTCAGCTTTTTATCATCCAGTCAGATAATCAAGCTGCCAGGTATGTGTTGGGTCTTGAAGTACCCTCACTTTTACAACAAATTTGCATAGTGTTGGGGTGAACCACCTGAACAATAATGTAATTCACTGGAGTGGGATAATGGAATGGATCCTGATAATAGTTATGATTTATTACCCTAATTGTATTATACTCCTCTGCATATTGAACACTGTTATTGCATTTTTTACCACTATGTAGTAGATATGAATGGTGTAATGGAGCATAAATTATAATTTAATAGTCCTAGCTGTCCAATGTTTCCCTTATCGTTGGGAAACAATCTTGGCTGCACCCAAAATAGATATTCCTATTGGTATAAGTTTCCGGATTTCGCTTATTATATCCCTTTAAAAAAATACACCAAAATTGGTAACCCGTAACTATTCAGTTAATGTTTGTTTATTGTTGCGATGTAATAATATTGAGGGATGCTTGGTGTAACATACTTTGATATAGCAATAATTCAGAGACACTTGCACATTGAATGAATACCAATCTAAGTTGATTTATTGTTGGAAGGTCAGAATGTAATTCACAGAGGGGCTGTATAAATCTGGGGACCGCTGTTCCTATATAACCAGTAGTGAACTCGTTCGGGTCAAATTTGTTTTATATGCCGGGTTATTTGGTCTTACCCATTAGGTTGGCAATTTAAATAATACCCAAACTGAAAAGTACACAGGTTATCTCATGTATATAATTCTACAGATCTTTTAAACTCACATCTCCTAAAGGCAACTGTACCATATAATTTATTTGAAGGTGTGATATTACCTCAGATACCCCCGGACTCAGATAAAGAGTAACAATAGGGGTGATCTGATTGTGATAGTGACATACACCCTAATCAATTGAATAAGGCGGTACATTTGTATTACTCCCTTCTAACCAAGGGCATAATTTAAGGAGATCATACAGGGGTCTTTATACCACCATATATATTGTGATTTGGGAGGTACCATCCCCCCTTAAATCACCGTCGTTCTCTGTCACACTGACTGATATTTTTTAGAATTTATTTTTTAACTTAGTTATTAAAAGTTAAGTTTTAAACTTGACTTTCATGGGCTTCTTTACCTATGGTATTCAGCTAGTGTACAACCAGTGCTGTTGAGTGCTATGTAAGTACACTCTTTCAATTGCTTACAGCAATTGGTATTCCCTAGTCTGTTTCTTCTAGTGTATAGCACCTAAGTTCCAGATTATATTCTGATTGTCTCTATCAATATATATGAGATATAAATATCATTAGGAACACAGCACTAGTAGTGCCGTCGTCTTTTCTTTTAAACAGTAGAGACGTCTGGGGCAGGCAGAGTTCAGCAACAATAAGGCAGTCAACAGTTCAGGTGGTAAATCAATAGAATAGTCTTGAGACAGGCAGAGTTCAGCAACAATAAGGCAATCAGCAGTTCAGGGGTTAATCAGCAGAGTAGTCTTGAGACAGGCAGAGTTCAGCGACAATAGGCAATCAGCAGTACAAGGGTTAATCAGCGAAATAAGCACCCTGGAGCATAAACAGTAACACCTATACTTGGGCAATGTAAGTAAGGGAGAAAGTACTTACATAGACCCAGGTTCGCTCCAAGGGAGACATCCAATGTACCAGAGCACTGCAGAGTCCATGGCAACGGCCAGGGAACAGGAAGGAGCCGCCTGCGTCCATGGCCACAACGGAGCGGGCGGCGTGACACCCTATGATCCAATACCCACCTTGAAATCCCATCGCCGATCTTGTGATTACATTTTTACTAACAGAGTTTACATCAGAGCTTTGTTCTGATAACACTATAGTACTAGCATGAAGGGGTTAAACCTTCTAGATCATAATGGATAAACAAACATCAATCATATATTAACTATTGGCCCCAATTTGTTAGTACAACAAAAAATCAATATAGTTAAGAAACAAAATTGCAAAAGAGGTTGGTCAGTTAACTATTTATGTCAGACTTTGTATCAATATTACCATACAGTATTTGGATAGTTTAAATATCAGGGGTTTCAAATTCAAATTACCTTGGGGCCACTGGCAAAGTTTTCTTCTCCCATGGGGACCCCTTCCAAAACTTCTAACAAAATTAAACTATATATATATATATATATATATATATATATATATATATATATATATTAAAGACAAAGTGCACTCCTGAATCCTAATTTAATAGCCTTGGGTGCAGCAAAAAGCAAAGCACAGTTCAAATGGAAAGTGCACTCCAAAGGTCTTACCACAAATCTCACTTTATTGTGAACGTTTTTCGAGCCGGAAAGGCTCGTCCTCAGACAGACAGAAAATGTACAGTTGCACTTACCACCACCGTTGTTTTAAACACTGCAAATCAGGACGTCACGCTCTACACAGTAGACCCGCCCTCATAAAGGAGCGTCATCATCCGTGTCAACATAGTCCAAACAAACCACCCACAGTAATGCGGTATAACAAGAAGTTAAAGAAACCTCAAGTAATGTATTGCAGCCAGTAACCAATGTGGAAGCCTGTCAAATCACTTGTGCTCAATCCCTAAATATCCAGCAACTACACGGTTGCCAAGGAAACTGTCAACAAATCAGCCGACATTAAAAAATGGTATTGAGCAGTTAGGAGGTGAAACAAAGATTGAAGATAAAGGTATGACTTTTGTCACTACCTATACCGGAGACAAGAACACCTTTCCGGGATGTGATTAAAAGACATTGGAATATTATTACAACTGACAAGTCCCTTCCACTTACCCAGATGATAGCTCCACGGATCGGGTATTGCCGATCTAGATCGCTGAGAGACTTCCTCATTAAAACTGATCCTATTCAATGTTACAAACAATCTACCTGGCTGGACATCAAAAAACCAGGTGTCTTTCGATGCCTTGGTTGTGTCACCTGTGGAGGGCTTATCACAGGGCCATCTTTCACTCACCCTCATAGACGTCAAGTCTTTAAACAGAAGTATCGCCTTACATGTACCACGACCTACATTGTGTATTTATTACACTGCATTTGCGGCCTGTACTATGTGGGCAAGACCTCCGATGATCTCCGGACAAGGATGGCGAACCATTGTCCGGCCATCCGGACATCTCTAAAGAAAGGGTGCTCTGAACAACCCGTGGCCCAACATTTTTTGGAATGTCAGCACAAAGTTACAGATTTGAAATATACTATTATTGATCACGTCCCCCCTATGAATAGGGGGGGTGACCATAGTAGACTTTTACTCCAGAGAGAGGCCAGATGGACTTTTTAATTGGAAACCATCACGCCAAAGGGTCTCAACGTACACTTGGACTGGCAAGCCTTTCTCTAAATAATATAGAAAGAAAAAACATCTGTGCTTAGAATTTTATTCTGAGAATTGTATTTTGAGAGTCCCCATCCATTCGGCATGCTATGCTAATTGTTAACTTTTAGTTATTAATCTTATGGTTATCCTCATATACAGTATGATAAACTTTAATTCTTTTGTGCTTTACTTTTAAGTATTTAGCACATTATATTTCACCACTTGTAGCCGTTTTATGGCATCTATGAGTCACCCGAGTACCCTCTGGTTGATATATTTATTATTCTTTATTATATGATTTATATTGCTCAACATAGCCATTGGGTAGAATTTGCTAACCACATATGTATTCGTTATCGGGGTGGACCGACCCCTATGGTAACTTTTCAAACTTTTGCCTGATATGGCCTCGCTATGTCAGATAGATTCTTTTTTAGATTATTTTTTAGACTCTATATTTGTGGATCCCCTTGATTATGTAATTCCCCTATTTCCTTAACGTTCCCTTCTTGTTTGTTTGCCTTGCCTGCGTGATCGCCTGTCACTCTCCTATGTGTGCAATACCATTTTTTAATGTCGGCTGATTTGTTGACAGTTTCTTTGGCAACCGTGTAGTTGCCAGATATTTAGGGATTGAGCACAAGTGATTTGACAGGCTTCCACATTGGTTACTGGCTGCAATACATTACTTGAGGTTTCTTTAACTTCTTGTTATACCGCATTACTGTTTTTTGCGAACAATTTTTTCGTATTTGTATGGTTTAAAGATTATTATACTCACTACTTGGGTGGCTTGTTTGGACTACGCTGACACGGATGATGACGCTCCTTTATGGGGGTGGGTCTACTGTGCAACTGTGAGATTTGTGGTAAGACCTTTGGAGTGCACTTGTAAGGGGTTTTTCCCTACTTTGCTTGCCATGTGCTGCTGGCAACCATTTTACTCACCTATCTTGCTGACTCTGGTACATACAGTGTGATGCTGCTCATTTCCTGCACTTCCTATTATGGCCAGACTGGTGTACATCATTCGTGTGAGACAGGATGCAGTCTCAGAATTATGATGTCATCACTTATTATTTAAAGGGCCTCTGTTCAGTATGCTTTACCCTTGCGTTGTCTCAGACCTGTTTGTGAGAATTCCTGTTCCTGTGTATTACCTGGCTGTCATACGTTCGTCCTGGTTCCTGATCCCTGGCTTGTTCCTGACTCTGCTGTTCTCCTTGTTCCTGATTCCGGCTCGTCTAACTACTTGCTTTGGCTCCTGACTCGGCTCGTCTTACTATTCGCTTTGGCTTCTGACTCGACTCGTCTGACTACCAGCTCTGGTTTTGATTCCTGGCTTGTTATTTGACTTGTGGACTTTTTATTATTTTTTGCTATTAATAAAGGTGTGATTATTTTTGCACTTCTCGTCTCAGTCTGATTCCTGGCACCCTGACATTATGCAAGGGCCATGAATCCTGATGGTGCTAATAATCCACCTTTACCTCCCATAATTTCCAGGATGGATAAACAGCATCACCGCTTGGATCAATTTGCACTAGCCCTGCAAACCCTGCTGACTCGCACTGCACATTTGGACCAAAGTGTCCCGCAAGTTATGGCTGCTCCTGTTTCCGCTGCTGCACCTAGTCCTACCAGGAGCATGTCCAGTTCTGCACCTCTACCTCAGCGATATTGAGGCGATCCTAATCAGTGCAGAGGGTTTTTGAACCAGGTGGGCATTTATTTTGAGATGTTAACTCAGGCATTTCCCTCTGACAGAGCTAAGGTGGGATTTCTCATCTCGTTACTGTCTGACACAGCTCTTGCCTGGGCTAATCCCTTGTGGGAGATTAATAAACCTGTGATTTCAAATTACCCTGAATTTGTGGCCTTCTTTAGATGTTCCGGCTCGCTCCTCCTCTGCTGCTTAACGACTCATGTCCATTCAGCAAGGTACAAGATCTGTTGCTCAGTATGCCATTGAGTTCCGTATGCTTGCCGCAGAGGTAGGTTGGAACAATGAAGCCCTTGTTGCCGCCTTCTTTCATTGGCTCTCTGATGCGATTAAAGACGAAGCTGCTGCCAGAGATTTACCAGAAAATCTCGAGGCATTGGTGTCTTTTTTGATCCTAATTGACATCAGACTCAGAGAAAGGCTCTCTTTCAAGGAGCGATTGTGGAAGCCTCCTTTTCTGTTGTCTTCTACGTGTTCGTTCCCACCCATGCCTCCCTCTCCTCCAATACCTCCTGGTCCCGAGTCACCAGGTACTGCTGAGCCGATGCAGTTGGGATTCACGCGTCTCTCCGCGGCAAAGAGGGCCTTTAGGAGGAAGGAGGGGCTCTGCCTCTATTGTGGGTTACAGGGCCACCTTTTGAAGTCTTGTCCTACACGGCCGGGAAACGCTCACACTTAAGAAACCTTTGGTCATGGTTGTCCTTTCCTGGGTGGACTCCTCCATAGTCACCCAGGCTCTTATTGACTCTGGTGCTGTGGGCTATTTCATTGACAGTATTAAAGCACTCCATTCCTGTTTTGCCTTGGTCCGTTCTGCTTGCTATTGAGGCCATTGATGGCAGGTCCCTTCAGCCCGCACTCGTTACTCACAAAACTGCTCCGTTATCCATGGCTGTTGGGGCTCTCCATTTTGAAACTCTCCAGTTCCAGGTGATAAACTCTCTGCATTTTCCGGTTGTTCTGGGTTATCCCTGGCTTCAAAAGCACAATTCCAGTCTCGACTGGCGCAAGTCCGAAATCTTGTTGTGGTCTCCGCAGTGTATTTCCACTTGTCTTCGGAAACCAGTTAAAGTCTTGTGCACTTCATCTGTATCTCCATTGCCAGAGGAGTACCGAGAGTTCCTAGACATTTTTGACAAGGTGCATGCCAGTAGGTTGCCTCCTCCCCGGTCTTACGATTGTGCCATAGACCTGCAACCCGGAGCCATTCCTCCTCGGGGCCGGGTTTACCCTCTGTCTGTTGCGGAGAATTGTGCTATGGAGGAGTATGTTGCCGATGCTCTGTCGAGGGGGATCATCCGAAATTCCTGCTCTCCTGCAGGGGCTGGCTTCTTCTTTGTGAAGAAAAAGGGTGGCGAGTTAAGACCATGCATCGATTATAGGGGTCTTAATCATCTTACCATTAAGAATGCTTACCCTATTCCGCTCATTACGCAACTCTTTGACCGTCTCAAGGGAGCTACGGGCTTTCCTAAACTTGATTTGTGATGAGCGTACAATCTCTTTAGGATCAAGGAGGGCCACGAATGGAAAACAGCATTTAACACCAGGAGCGGGCATTATGAGTATCTTGTAATGCCCTTTGGCCTATGTAATGCTCCTGCTGTTTTCTAGGAATTTATTAATGATGTCCTACGAGATATGTTGCAACAGTGTGTTGTGGTGTACTTAGACGACATCCTCATACACTCACCCACACTTGAGGCTCATCGTTCTGATGTTACACAGGTTCTTCAGAGACTACGTGAGAACGGCCTGTTTTATAAACTCGAGAAATGTGAGTTCCATCAGACTCAATTAACCTTCCTAGGTTATGATATCTCCGTTGCAGGGTTCTCCATGGATCCTGACAAGTTGTCTGCAGTTCAGCAGTGGTTTCGCACAGTTGATCTTCGGTCTATTCAACGTTTTTTTGTGTTTGCCAATTACTTTATAAAGTTTATTAAAAACATTTCTCCCTTGGTCAAACCTATCACAAACATGATCCACTCCATTGGTCACCTACTGCCAATAAGGCCTTTGATAGTCTTAAGACTGCCTTTGCTGCCGCTCCAGTTCTGTCTCATCCTAACTCTGTCCTGCCTTTCATACTTGAGGTCGATGCATCTGAGTCTGGAGTAGGTGCCCTCTTGACTCAACGTCCTACGCCTGATGGTTCCTTGCATCTGTGTGGTTCTCTAAGAAATTGTCTCCAGCGGAGTGCAATTATGAAATTGGCGACAGGGAATTACTGGCCATAATTTTGGCACTCAAGGAATGGAGGCATCTTCTCGAGGGTACTAGCGTGACAGTGCTCATTCTTACTGACCACAAGAATTTAACTTATCTATCTGAAGTAAAACGTTTGTCGCCACGACAGGCCAGATTGGCGCTATTTTTGTCTTGGTTTAATTATGTGGTCTCCTACCTGCCTGGTATTAAGAATGTTAGGGCTGATGCCCTCTCTCGACAATTTTTGCCTCTGTCCAAGGAGGAGTCTGTACCTTCTCCAGTTATACCTCCTGACCATATTTTGGCTGCCATACATACTAATTTGACTTCTCCCTTGGGGGAGAAGATCCTGGCTGCACAAACCAATGCACCTCCTGAGAAACCTAGTGTGTTTTGTTCCTGAGAATCTTCTAACTAAACTTTTGCACACTTACCACTATCCTAAAGCCACAGGTCACCCAGGCAAAAACCAAATGATTTGGTCTGTCACTTGACAATTCTGGTGGCCAGGTCTTCGTTCTGATGTTGCTGCATATGTTGCCTCCTGCTCAGTTTGTGCACAGAATAAGACTCCTCGACGTCTTCCTGTGGGTCTTCTTCAACCTATTGCTAATGGTGAGCGTCCTTGGACACATCTTTCCATGGACTTCATTGTTGAGCTCCCTGTTTCCAGTGGCAATACTGTTATCCTTATGGTGGTTGACGGTTTTTCTAAAATGTCACATTGCATTCCCTTGAAGAAGTTGCCTACCGCTCAGGAGCTTGCTTCAATTTTTGCCCAGGAGGTCTTCCATTTACATGGGTTACCCAAGGAAATAGTGTCAGACCGGGGTAGCCAGTTTGTCTCCAGATGTTGGCGTTCCTTTTGTGCTTTCCTTCTCCTCAGCATATCACCCTCAATCCAATGGGGCTGCAGAACGATCTAATCAAGCTCTGGAACAGTTCCTCCATTGCTATGTCTCAGATCACCACAATAATTGGTCTGAACTGTTACCTTGGGCAGAGTTTGCTCGTAATAGTGCTATTAATGCTTCCTCCAAGTTAACCCCAGTCCATGGTGAATTATGGGTTTCAACCATCCTTGTTGCCCGATTCATTCATGTCTCAGGGTATTCCGGCTTTGGAGGAGCATCTCTGGCAACTCCATTCCACGTGGGTGCAGATTCAGGATTACCTTCATCATTCTATGCAGTGCCAAAAGTTCCAGGCTGATCGTAGGCGTCTGCCCGCGCCTTCCTACCAGGTTGGTGAGAGAGTTTGGCTGTCCTCCCGCAACTTGAACCTTTGTGTGCCTTCCAATAAACTGGCTCCCCGTTATGTTGGTCCTTTTCGAATACTCCGACGGGTCAATCCTGTGGCCTACGCTCTTGACCTTCCTCCTGCAATGCGCATCTCCAATGTTTTTCATGTCTCCCTCTTGAAACCATTGGTTTGTAATCGGTTTACACTGTGTTGCCTCGTCCCCGTCCTATCTTTGTTGACAACCATGAGGAGTATGAGGTCAGCAGCATTATTGACTCTCGTATGTCCAGGGGCCGCATACAGTATTTGGTTCACTGGAGGGGCTACGGTCCGGAGGAGCATTCATGGGTTCCCTCCTCTGATGTTCATGCTTTTTGTCCTCCCGCGGGGGAGGGGTCATTGAGGGGAGGGTACTGTCAGGGGTATTTCTCTGATTTGTTTGCCATGTGCTGCTGGCAGCCATTTTACTCACCTCTCTTGCTGACTCTGGTACATACTGTGTGATGCTGCTCATTTACTGCACTTCCTTTTATGGCCAGACTGGTGTACATCATCCGTGTGAGACAAGATGCAGTCTCAGAATTGTGATGTCATCACTTATTATTATTTGTGAGAGCTTCTGTGTATTGCCTGGCTGTCTAACGTCCCTCCTGGTTCCTGATCTCTGGCTTGTTCCTGACTCTGCTGTTCTCCTTGTTCCTGATTCCGACTCGTCTGACTACTCGCTTTGGCTCCTGACTCAGCTCGTCTGACTATTCGCTTTGGCTCCTGACTCGGCTCGTCTGACTACCAGCTCTGGTTTTGATTCCTGGCTTGTTTTTTGACTTGTGGACTTTTTATTATTTTTTGCTATTAATAAAGGTGTGATTATTTTTGCACTTCTCATCTCAGTCTGATTCCTGGCACCCTGACAGCACTTTCCATTTGAAATATATATATATATATATATATATATATATATATATATATATATATATATATATATATATAATATATATATATATATATATATATATATACACACACACAGATACTATCAGTGATGGCTTTGTGTCATATGTTTAATCATTACATACACACCCAGACCCACATTCACAGACCCCCACACATACACAGACCCCCACACATACACAGACCCACACACATAATACAGACCCAAACACACCCACACAAACACACACAGACCCCCCACACACACACACACAGAGACTTACACATACACACACACAGAGACTCAGACCCAAACATACCCAGACCCCTCCACACACACACAGAGCCACACACATACATACAAAGACACACACATACACAGACCCCGCACACACAGACACATACCCAGACACACACAAAGACCCCCCCCCCACATACACACAGATCCACACACCCACACAGACCCACCCACACATACACACACAGACCCACACAAACACACAGACACCTACACAAACCCACACATGCACGGACCCCCCTGACACACACACACACCCAGACTCACACATACACACACAGACCCACACACAGACCTACACACATACAGACCCACACACATACAGACCCACACACATACACAGACCCACACATACACAGCACCCCTCAATCACACATACCCACACACAGACTCACACATACACACACACAGACCCACACATATGCACACAGTTAGTGATCTGAAAGTCTTACCTTAGATTAAGCTGCAAATATCCTCCTGCACCCTTTCTATATCCTGCAGCAGTTACAGTTAAAAAAAATATTTTAAAATGAATATTGTTTCTGGCCACTTTGAAATGGCTGCCAGGCTCAGCCCACTGATGACATCACTATCTGGGCTGCATCTAGGCACTCTGCTAAATAGCCTTGGCAATCTGTTGAATCCAACTAATGAGCCTTTTGTGATTGGATTCCATATGCAGCCTAGATCATGATGTCATCAGTGGGCTGAGCTTGGCAGCCATTTCAAACTGACCAGAAACAACATTTTAAAATAACTTTTTTTTTTACCCTTCCTGCTGCATGATATAGAAATGGTGCAAGAGGCTATTTGAAGCTTAATCTAAGGTAAGAATTTAAGATGACCAAGGTGTAGACTTTCCATTTAAGCTTTACATTCCTGGTAAAGATAGCAAAAGAATGAAGAAAATATTATAAGAAAGAAAATTAGAAAGTTGCTTAAAATTGCATGATCTATCTGAAACAAGAAACAAAAAATTGGGTTTAGTATCCCTTTAAGTATACTACCATTGCCTAGGAGTTATACTCGACTCCAATCTGTCCTTCGTACCCCACATCCAATCGCTCTCTTCATCCTGTCGCAACCACCTACGCAATATCTCCAAAATTCGTCCTTTTCTGAGTGCTGAAACTACTAAACAGCTAATCCATTCCCTAGTAATTTCCCGGCTTGACTACTGTAACAACCTACTAACTGGCCTTCCTCTCTCCCGCCTCTCCCCCCTTCAATCCATCCTAAATGCCTCTGCTAGGCTAAACCACCTCTCCCGACGCTCTGTATCTGCCGCACCCCTCTGTGAGTCCCTTCACTGGCTCCCCATTCACAGCAGAATTAAATTCAAAATTCTCACTCTGACCTACAAAGCCCTTACCAATGCTGCCCCACCTTACCTGTCCTCACTCATCAACAAATATACTCCAGCCCGTCCCCTAAGATCCAACAACGATCTACTCCTTGCCTCTTCTACCATCACCTCCTCTCATGCTAGACTACAGGTCTTCTCTTGTGCGGCACCAACCCTCTGGAACGCACTTCCTCGAGCTGTCAGACTTTCCCCCAACCTCTCCTCCTTTAAACGCTCCCTAAAGACCCTCTTGTTCAGGGAAGCCTATCACCAAATCAGTAACTAATGAATTCCACTTGCCTATTAGTTTCCCTCATCTAACTTCACACTAACATCATTCCCACCTTTGCAGTCCCCACCTCCTATTTCTCACCCTCCTACCCATTTAGATTGTAAGTTCCCACGGGAACAGGGCTCCCAACTCCTCCTGTATTTGTTTGTTAAATTTTGTCTGGTGTCTCATATTGTACTGTCCTTTTATCTTTGTTACCCATGGACAGCGCTGCGGAATCTGTTGGCGCTTTATAAATAAAGAATAATAATAATAATAATAATTGGAATATCTTAAAGTTACCTCAGTAATAAAAGGTAATCATAAAATTATAACAGCAATAATGGTTAGTGTGATATTCTGTGTTTACTCTGTTACAATTATGAATATAGTTTTGGATCTCAATTGCAGTGTTGCATAAAATGAGTTTGTTCCACCTGAGTCTCTGTATTCAATGTGGATGAATACAGATTTACTATCAGTGAAAAGTTATTAAAGGTTAAAGTTCAGCTGGGCACAATGTAACAACACAAAGGCTCTGGTGTTATAGTAAACAAAGTTTCTGTGTGTTAGTTCAGGCAAGATGTTACCTTTTTATCAGATAGTGTAGAGATGGAAACAATCCTATTCAGACTTGCTGACAGGCTGCTGACACACTGAATCAGAGTAGGCTGCACTGAAGCTGAATGAACAGAGTGTGATGTCACAAAAGGGTGTGTGGCTAATTTCACGTTTTACAATCCGGTTTTCCTCTTTGTAATTGCTTTGGTTTTCTTCTGGTTAGTTGACTTGTACTCAGGAAACAACCACTAAGTGCCAGTGGAGTTGTGGCAAGAAGGAAGTGCAAGATTTTGTAATAGGAAGGTGTGCTGTGAAATATGTTGCGGTCCAATGTAGCTTCAGAAACTGCAGGGACAATAAATGCTGCAGTAGTAGAGAGGAGTTGTAATCCTTAGTTCAGATGTCCAAGTGGCTTAGAGAAAGGAGATTATGTTAGGTCTGTATCCTAAGAAACAACTGCACATACACCTGCTAGGAAGCAGTTTCAATACTAAGCACCTGTTTACAGGAAACAGGATACTCTTAAAGACAAAGTGGAAAGGGCTATGAAATGACTGACAGGAGACCTGACAGTTAGTGACTTTATTATCCTATGTTACAAGGGTTTATCCTATTTTAATAGATAGATAGATAGATAGATAGATATATAGATAGACAGACAGACAGATAACATAGTAGAAGAGATTGAAAAAAGACAGAAGTCCATCAAGTTCAACCTATACTCACCAGGTGAGCTTAAATTAGTCCAATTAAAAAAAGGTGACCCATTTAAACACAAGCAATAATATCCCTGAATTCTGTTTCTAGCCAGAAATGTATCTAAACCATTTTAAATGTATCTAAGATATTGGCATTTACTACCTCCTTAGGTAATGAGTTCTACAATTTGATTGCTCTTACAGTGAAAAAACGCCTTAAATTGTGAACTCTTGTCACAAACAATTTTCTTGGAATAAACAAAGCTTCCACCATCTCTGTATATGGGCTTTAAATATATTTATATGCAGTAATCATGTCACCTCTCAAGTGCCTTTTTCTAGAGAAAACAGACCCAGTAAGTACTTCCAAATTCTGTTAATCCTCTGTTTTGCGAAGTCTAGTTTCATTTAAGTTTGCCAGCTTATTTTTACTTCCAAAATGTAGAACCTTGCATTTTCTAGTATTAAATCTCATTTTCCATTTACCTGCCCAATCTTCTAATTTTTGGGGATCCCCTTGTAAAGCAATTTCATCCTGCACTGACCTAATGACCTTAACCAACTTTGTATCATCTGCAAAAACAGAGATGTTGCTATTTAATCTATGCTCCAGGTCATTAGCACTAAATTCAATATAGCTTTATTCCTAGTTGGCTCCTCTATTAATTGTGACATGAAGATATACAATTATCTATCTCCCTTAGCTGTATTACTAATTTAATTGGCCCAGTTTATGTTGGGGTAGTTAAAATCTCCCATAATTACAGCACTGGTATTATTAGCAGCCTTTTCTATTTGCATTAGTTGTTGATTTTATAACAAGCACAGAGACTCTTAATTTGCATTCCTTCTCTTTTACAACGTATGCAGCTTTTCACAGACAAAGTAATATTACAGACAAATATAAACAAAACAATGAAAAAGATAACAGCCAATGGAACAAGTATGCAAATGAGCAGATGAAATCAACCAATGAGAAGAGTCATAAAGCCCATATGCTGTCCAGATAGTCCCTAATCCAATGTAAAATAGTTTAGAAATATTTCTGTTTTCTTTTTACTGCGCTTCCATTTCTTGCCACTGAGTGTCTCCTTTCTCCTATTTTTCAGGTTACCAACTTTTGTCTGTTTAATATTTTTCAGCACATTTTCCCTACAATATCTTAGAGAATTTTTTTTATTTTCACACACTGTCTCATTTAACCCTTAATTATGTCCCAGTCTGATAACACTGTGGAGGAATCTGTAAGCTTAATAAATGACAAACTTTCATCTTTTATTTCAAAAATTGATGGTAAAATGAACTCTTTAATGGCTGCAATAAATTCTGAGCAAAATGCTCCTAAGAAATGCAAAGCAAAAACCAAGCGTTTAACCCCTGCTTCCCCTCCCCAAATTAAAAAAAGGCCTCTAAGTCTGTCACAACAGACACTCCTCACACTACCCTAATGCGTACCTCTGCTAGCAAGCAGTTTTTTCTGGCACCAGAACCCCTGATCATTCTAGCAAACATAGGTCAGGGCGTATCTTTTCAGAACCTAATTTAAATAAAGCCGCTTTAAGAAAATCTACCTCAGATTTACCTTAGGTATAAAATGCCTTATAATGATATTTCCTCCTCAGATGAGGAATATTTTTCTGATTTTGATGATAATAATAAAGTCTGAAGATTTTTCATCTGATTCAGACTTTGATGAATTTCTCAAATACAAAAAGACGCAAAAAGTTTCATTTAACTAACTCTTATGATGATAAAATATTTTTAGAGTAGTCCTAAAGCCCGTGTACACGGGCCATTTTTTACAGTACAGAGGTCCCACCCCTTGCTCTCTCTCTATCCCCCCTCTCTTTTGCTCTCTCTTTCTCCCCTCTCTTTTGCTCTCTCTTTCTCCCCTCTCTTTTGCTCTCTCTCTCCCCTCTCTTTTAATCTCTCTCTCTCCCCCCCTCTCTTTTACTCTCTCTCCCCTCTCTTTTGCTCTCTCTCTCCCCTCTCTTTTGCTCTCTCTCCCCCCCCTCTCTTTTGCTCTCTCTCTCCCCCCTCTCTTTTGCTCTCTCTTCCCCCTCTCTTTTGCCCCCCCCCCTTTCTTTTGCTCTCTCTTCCCCTCTTTTGCTGTCTCTCTCCCTCTCTTTTGCTCTCTCTCTCTTTTGCTGTCTCTCTCCATCTCTTTTGCTCTCTTTCTTCCCCCCTCTCGCTTGCTCTCTCTCCTCTCATTTGCTCTCTCTCTCCTCTCTTTTGCTGTCTCTCTCCCCTCTCTTTTGCTCTCTCTCCCCTCTCTTTTGTGCTCTCTCTCCCCCTCTCTTTTGTGCTCTCTCCCCCTCTCTTTTGCGTTCTCTCCCCCTCTCTTTCCCCCTCTCTTTCCCCCTCTCTTTTGCTCTCTCTCCCCCCTCTCTTTTGCTCTCTCTCCCCCTCTTTTGCTGTCTCTCTCCCTCTCTTTTGCTCTCTCTATCCCCCTCTTTTGCTGTCTCTCTCCCTCTCTTTTGCTCTCTCTCCCCCTCTCTTTTGAGCTCTCTCCCCTTCTCTTTTGTGCTCTCTGCCCCTCTCTTTTGCGCTCTCTCCCCCTCTCTTTTGCGCTCTCTCCCCCCTCTCTTTTGCGCTCTCTCCCCCCACTTTTGTGCTCTCTCCCCCCTCTCTTTTGCGCTCTCTCCCCCCGCTCTTTTGCGCTCTCTCCCCCCTCTCTTTTGTGCACTCTCCCCCTCTCTTTTGTGCACTCTCCCCCCTCTCTTTTGTGCACTCTTCCCCCTCCCTTTTGCTGTCTCTCTCCCCCCTCCCTTTTGCTGTCTCTCTCCCCCTCTCTTTTGCTGTCTATCTCCCCCTCTCTTTTGCTGTCTCTCTCCCCCCTCTCTTTTGCTGTCTCTCTCCCCCTCTCTTTTGCTGTCTCTCTCCCTCCTCTCTTTTGCTGTCTCTCTCCCCCCTCTCTTTTGCTGTCACTCTCCCCCCTCTCTTTTGCTGTCTCTCTCCCCCCTCTCTTTTGCTGTCTCTCTCTCCCCCCTCTCTTTTGCTGTCTCTCTCTCCCCCCTCTCTTTTTGCTGTCTCTCTCCCCCCTCTCTTTTGCTCTCTCTCCCCCTCTCTCTTTTGCTGTCTCTCTCCCCCCTCTCTTTTGCTGTCTCTCTCCCCCTCTCTCCTTTGCTGTCTCTCTCTCCCTCTCTCCTTTGCTGTCTCTCTCTCCCTCTCTCTATCCCCCCTCTTCTGCTCTCTCTATCCCCCCTCTTTAGAGCTCTCTGTCTCTTAGCAGCTGGCCCCGGCATCTGGCTCTGCCCGGCCCCGCCCGTGTAATGCCTGGCCCTGCCCATGTCACACCCAGCCATGGCCACGTCGCACCCGTCTGGCCACGCCCACTCTGCATCCACCGGTCACGCCCACTCCACCACACAACAACAGGTTAGTTGGAAGGTCAGGTGTGTTTGTCCTCGCGCGCAGTCGCTACTGCGCAAGACAGCTTCGAACAAACACACTTGGCCTTTTATTATATAGGATTCTTTAGGCAAACCTTTCACTAAACCTGATGAGTTGCAACATCCCCATTCTTCTGAATAGTTCCCTTCAAGGGAAATAGCTGATTTCATGGACCATTATTTCATAATTCCCTCAAGAAGACAGCCAGATCAAAACTCAGAGCTGAATGCCCCGTCCTTCCCTCCCCTCTTTCTCTATTAAAAATGAATAATTACACGCTTTAAGAAAATCTACCTCAGATTTACCTTAGGTATAAAATGCCTTATAATGATATTTCTTCCTCAGATGAGGAATATTTTTCTGATTTTGATGATAATAATAAAGTCTGAAGATTTTTCATCTGATTCAGACTTTGATGAATTTCTCAAATACAAAAAGATGCAAAAAGTTTCATTTAACTAACTCTTATGATGGTAAAATATTTTTAGACTAGTCCTAAAGCCTGTGTACACGGGCCATTTTTTACAGTACAGAGGTCCGACCCCTTGCTCTCTCTCTATCCCCCCTCTCTTTTGCTCTCTCTTTCTCCCCTCTCTTTTGCTCTCTCTCTCCCCTCTCTTTTAATCTCTCTCTCTCCCCCCTCTCTTTTACTCTCTCTCTCCCCTCTCTTTTGCTCTCTCTCTCCCCTCTCTTTTGCTCTCTCTCTCCCCCCTCTCTTTTGCTCTCTCTCCCCCCTCTCTTTTGCTCTCTCTCTCCCCCCCCCTCTCTTTTGCTCTCTCTTCCCCCTCTCTTTTGCTCTCTCCCCCCCCCCCTTTCTTTTGCTCTCTCTCTCCCCCCTCTCTTTTGCTCTCTCTTCCCCTCTTTTGCTGTCTCTCTCACTCTCTTTTGCTCTCTCTCTCTTTTGCTGTCTCTCTCCATCTCTTTTGCTTTCTTTCTTCCCCCCTCTCGCTTGCTCTCTCTCCTCTCATTTGCTCTCTCTCTCTCCTCTCTTTTGCTGTCTCTCTCCCCTCTCTTTTGCTCTCTCTCCCCTCTCTTTTGTGCTCTCTCCCCCTCTCTTTTCTGCTCTCTCCCCCTCTCTTTTGCATTCTCTCCCCCTCTCTTTTGCTCTCTCTCTCCCCCCTCTCTTTTGCTCTCTCTCCCCCTCTTTTGCTGTCTCTCTCCCTCTCTTTTGCTCTCTCTATCCCCCTCTTTTGCTGTCTCTCTCCCTCTCTTTTGCTCTCTCTCCCCCTCTCTTTTGAGCTCTCTCCCCTTCTCTTTTGTGCTCTCTCCCCCTCTCTTTTGCGCTCTCTCCCACTCTCTTTTGCGCTCTCTCCCCCCTCTCTTTTGCGCTCTCTCCCCCCTCTTTTGTGCTCTCTCCCCCCTCTCTTTTGCGCTCTCTCCCCCAGCTCTTTTGCGCTCTCTCCCCCCTCTCTTTTGTGCACTCTCCCCCTCTCTTTTGTGCACTCTCCCCCCTCTCTTTTGTGCACTCTCCCCCCTCCCTTTTGCTGTCTCTCTCCCCCCTCCCTTTTGCTGTCTCTCTCCCCCTCTCTTTTGCTGTCTCTCTCCCCCTCTCTTTTGTGCTCTCTCCCCCCTCTCTTTTGCTGTCTTTCTCCCCCCTTTCTTTTGCTGTCTCTCTCCCCCCTCTCTTTTGCTGTCTCTCTCCCCCCTCTCTTTTGCTGTCTCTCTCTCCCCCCTCTCTTTTTGCTGTCTCTCCCCCCCCTCTCTTTTGCTCTCTCTCCCCCTCTCTCTTTTGCTGTCTCTCTCCCCCCTCTCTTTTGCTGTCTCTCTCCCCCTCTCTCCTTTGCTGTCTCTCTCTCCCTCTCTCTATCCCCCCTCTTCTGCTCTCTCTATCCCCCCTCTTTAGAGCTCTCTGTCTCTTAGCAGCTGGCCCCGGCATCTGGCTCTGCCCGGCCCCGCCCGTGTAACGCCTGGCCCCGCCCATGTCACACCCAGCCATGGCCACGTCGCACCCGTCTGGCCACGCCCACTCTGCACCCACCGGTCACGCCCACTCCACCACACAACAACAGGTTAGTTGGAAGGCCAGGTGTGTTTGTCCTCGCGCACAGTCGCTACTGGGCAAGACAGCTTCGAACAAACACACTTGGCCTTTTATTATATAGGATTCTTTAGGCAAACCTTTCACTAAACCTGATGAGTTGCAACATCCCCATTCTTCTGAATAGTTCCCTTCAAGGGAAATAGCTGATTTCATGGACCATTATTTCATAATTCCCTCAAGAAGACAGCCAGATCAAAACTCAGAGCTGAATGCCCCATCCTTCCCTCCCCTCTTTCTCTATTAAAAATGAATAATTACACTAAAACTTTTAACACTTTATCTAAAACTAAGTCCACTATAAAAAAGACATTTTACACTCAATCTAGTGTTTTTGACAGGGCCGGGAAAAGAAGGGATCTTTTTCCCGGCCGCTCCTCCTATAACTCATTCAACACCATGTCCCAATTCTATTATTCTTACCAATACCAAACACAGAACCCTACCTTCTTTCCCTCAAGAAGCCTTACTTGGTCTTTAAGGTCATTCCGTGTAAGAGGACGTTCCAGAAATAACCAAGGTTATTCCCTTTCTTCCCCCTTGTCTCTTTTTTCCCCCTCAAAAAATAGGTGGCAGACTCGCCTGTTTCCTAAAAAATTGGCAACTAATTACCTCAGACCCATGGGTTCTTCAAACAGTTTCTTGAGTAATAATAGATTTCACATCTCCCCCTCTTTAGTCTATTCCTCCCACACCCATTCAGTTCTCAAAGCAAGACAAGCTTGCCATAGACTCAGAGACTCAGAAATTTCTTCTCTGGCCTCAAAACAGGCTATAGAACTCATCCTTCTGGAAGGAGACAGTTAGTTACTTAAGCAACATTTTCCTTGTAAAAAAGAAAAATGGGGAATTTCGCCCAGTCTCCAGATTTTGAATGCCTTTGTTCTGTACCAACATTTCAAGATGGAGGGCATTCCCCTTCTGCCAGATTGTTTCTTAGATCAAGATTGGTTGGTTCGCGGCAATCTCACAAATGCTTACCTAACTTTTCCCATCCATTCTCAGAGAAAATGTCTTTGCTTTTATTGGAACAACATCCTATGGCAATTCACTTGTCTTCCTTTCGACCTGTCCTCTGCGTCTTGGATCTTCACCAAAATCCTAAAACCGGTCACTGCCTGGCTCAGATTCAGAGGTGTTCATCTTATAATTTATCTGGACAACATTCTGATTATGAATCCGGATCGGCTTTCCTTGTCCTCTCACCTCAGATTAACTATCTCCCTTCTAGAGAACCTTGGATTATTAATAAACAAAGAAAAATCCATCCTTATTCCTACTCAGAATCTGATTTTCCTATGTTTTCAAATAGACACTCTCTCCTCTACCCTCAACCTTCCCCTTGAAAAAAAATTCTACAATAAAAAAGGAGATTTCATCTGTTCTTAAAAAGCATTCTTTCCCTCTGAGACTCCTTGGTCAAATCATTGGTCTTCTTTCATTCTCAATCCAAGCTATCTTCCCAGCTCCCTTCCATTATTGGCTCTTCAACGCCTAAAAAATTTCTTTCTACGCAAAGGTCTCTCTTATGCTCATCCTATTTCTCTTTCTCAAGAAGCACGTCAAGAATTATTTTGGTGGTTAATCCATATGGATGCTTGGAATTGCCGTGCAATTTTTGGCAATTCTCCAGACCTATAGAAGCTGATACAAGCAACTACGGATGGGGTGCCTGATGTGGTTCTCTTATCACCGGTGGCAAATGGACCAATGAGGAGAGACTTCTTCACATCAATTGCAAGGAATTACTTGCAGGTTCCTTTGCAATTAAGAGCTTAATAAAAAATGTGGCTCCTATTTCTATGATCCTTCGCATAGACAACATTTCCGCTGTGAGATATCTGAACAGATTGGGAGGTACCAAATCAAAAACTCTTTAAGAGATAACAAAAGATTTTGTTCACCACTGTTTGCAAAACAACATCTCCATTCAGGCCGAATACATCCCAGGCCTCTCCAAATCAGCCGCGGATTGGGGATCTCGCTATCTTCAGGATTCCAGCGATTGGAAATTACTTCCCAAAATGATCTGAATTTAGACTGAGACGAGAAGTGCAAAAATAATCACACCTTTATTAATAGCAAAAAATAATAAAAAGTCCACAAGTCAAATAACAAGCCAGGAATCAAAACCAGAGCTGGTAGTCAGATGAGCCGAGTCAGGAGCCAAAGCGAATAGTCAGACGAGCCGGAATCAGGAACAAGGAAAACAGCAGAGTCAGGAACAAGCCAGGGATCAGGAACCAGGAAGGACGTCAGGCAGCCAGGTAATACACAGGAACTCTCACAAACAGGTCTGAGACAACGCAAAGGCAAAGCATACTGAACAGAGGCCCTTTAAATAATAAGTGATGACATCACAATTCTGAGACTGCATTCTGTCTCACATGGATGATGCACACCAGTCTGGCCATAAAAGGAAGTGCAGGAATTGAGCAGCATCCCCCACAATGCACCATAGTCAGGAAGAGAGGTGAGTAAAATGGCTGCCAGCAGCACATGGCAAACACAACAGGGAAAAAAAACCTGACAGTACCCTCCCCTCAACGACCCCTCCCCCGCGGGAGGACAAAAGGCTTATTGGGGAAACGGGCATGGAAGGCACGGAGGAGGGCGGGAGCATGAACATCAGAGGAGGGAACCCAAGAACACTCCTCTGGACCGTAGCCTCTCCAGTGAACCAAATACTGTACATGGCCCCTGGACAAACAAGAGTCAATAATGCTGCTGACCTCATACTCCTCATGGTTGTCAACAAAGATAGGACGGGGACAAGGCAACACAGTGGTAAACTGATTACAAACCAATGGTTTCAAGAGGGAGACATGAAAAACATTGGAGATGCGCATAGCAGGAGGAAGGTCAAGAGCGTAGGCCACAGGATTAACCCGTCGGAGTATTCGAAAAGGACCAACATAACGGGGAGCCAATTCATTGGGAGGCACACAAAGGTTCAAGTTGCGGGAGGACAGCCAAACTCTCTCACCAACCTGGTAGGAAGGTGCGGGCAGACGCCTACGATCAGCCTGGAACTTTTGGCGCCGCATAGAACGATGAAGGCAATCCTGAATCTGCACACACGTGAAACAGAGTTGCCGGAGATACTCCTCCAAAGCCGGAATACCCTGAGACATTAATGAATCGGGCAACAAGGATGGTTGAAACCCATAATTCGCCATGAACGGGGATATCTTGGAGGAAGCATTAATAGCACTATTACGAGCAAACTCTGCCCAAGGTAACAATTCAGACCAATTATTGTGGTGATCTCAGACATAGCAACGGAGGAACTGTTCCAGAGCTTGATTAGACCGTTCCGCAGCCCCATTGGATTGAGGGTGATATGCTGAGAAGGAAAGCTGGATCCCCATTTGAGCACAAAAGGAACGCCAAAATCTGGAGATAAACTGGCTACCCCGGTCCGACACTATCTCCTTGGGTAACCCATGTAAACGGAAGACCTCCTGGGCAAAAATTGAAGCAAGCTCCTGAGCGGTAGGCAGCTTCATCAAGGGAATGCAATGTGACATTTTAGAAAAACGGTCAACCACCATAAGGATAACAGTATTGCCATTGGAAACAGGGAGCTCGACAATGAAGTCCATGGAAAGATGTGTCCAAGGACGCTCACCATTAGCAATAGGTTGAAGAAGACCCACAGGAAGACGTCAAGGAGTCTTATTCTGTGCACAAACTGAGCAGGAGGCAACATACACAGCAACATCAGAACGAAGACCTGGCCACCAGAATTGTCGAGTGACAGACCAAATCATTTGGTTCTTGCCTTGGTGACCTGCGGCTTTAGGATAGTGGTAAGTGTGCAAAAGTTTAGTTCGAAGATTCTCAGGAACAAAACACTTACCACTAGGTTTCCCAGGAGGTGCATTGGTTTGTGCAGCCAGGATCTCCTCCCCCAAGGGAGAAGTCAAATTAGTACGTATGGTAGCCAAAATATGGTCAGGAGGTATAACAGGAGTAGGTACAGACTCCTCCTTGGACAGAGGCGAAAATTGTCGAAAGAGGGCATCAGCCCTAACATTCTTACTACCAGGCAGGTAGGAGACCACATAATTAAACCGAGACAAAAATAGCGCCCATCTGGCCTGTCGGGAAGACAAGCGTTTGCTTCAAATAGATAAGTTAAATTCTTGTGGTCAGTAAGAATGAGCACTGGCACGCTAGTACCCTCGAGAAGATGCCTCCATTCCTTGTGCCAAAATTATGGCCAGTAATTTCCTTTCGCCAATTTCATAATTGCACTCCGCTGGAGACAATTTCTTAGAGAAGAAACCACACGGATGCAAGGAACCGTCAGGCGTAGGACGTTGAGACAAGAGGGCACCTACTCCAGTCTCAGATGCATCGACCTCAAGAACGAAAGGCAGGACAGGGTTAGGATGAGCCAGAACTGGAGCAGCAGCAAAGGCAGTCTTAAGACTATCAAAGGCCTTAATGGCAGTAGGTGACCAATGGAGTGGATCATTCTCTTTACGGGTCATGTCTGTGATAGGTTTGACTAAGGAAGAAAAGTTTTTAATAAACTTTCTATAGTAATAGGCGAACCCCAAAAAATGTTGAATAGACCGAAAATCAACTGGGCGAGGCCACTGCAGAACTGCAGATAACTTGTCAGGATCTATGGAGAACCCTGCAACGGAGATAACATAACCTAGGAAGGTTACTTGAGTCTGATGGAACTCACATTTCTCGACTTTACAAAACAGGCCGTTCTCACGTAGTCTCTGAAGAACCCGTGTAAAATCCGAACGATGAGCCTCAAGTGTGGGTGAGTGTATGAGGATGTCGTCTAAGTACACCACAACACACTGTTGCAACATATCTCGTAGGACATCATTAATAAATTCCTGAAAAACAGCAGGAGCATTACATAGGCCAAAGGGCATTACAAGATACTCATAATGCCCGCTCCTGGTGTTAAATGCTGTTTTCCATTCATGGCCCTCCTTAATCCTAACGAGATTGTACGATCCTCTCAAATCAAGTTTAGTAAAGACCGTAGCTCCCTTGAGGCGGCCAAAGAGTTCCGTAATAAGCGGAATAGGGTAAGCATTCTTAATGGTAAGTCGATTAAGACCCCTATAATCGATACATGGTCTTAACTCACCACCCTTTTTCTTCACAAAGAAGAAGCCAGCCCCTGCAGGAGAGCAGGATTTGCGGATGATCCCCCGCGACAGAGCATCGGCATCATACTCCTCCATAGCAAAATTCTCTGCAACAGACAGAGGGTACACCCAGCCCCGAGGAGGAATGGCTCTGGGTTGCAGGTCTATGGCACCATCGTAAGACCGGTGAGGAGGCAACGTACCGGCACGCACCTTGTCAGACACGTCTAGGAACTCTCAGTACTCCTCTGGCAATTGAGAAACCGAAGAAGTGCACAAGACTTTAACTGGTTTCCGAAGACAAGTGGAAATACATTGCAGGGACCATGACAAAATTTCGGACCTGCGCCAGTCGAGACTGGGATTGTGCTTTTGGAGCCAGGGATAACCCAGAACAACTGGAAAATGCGGAGAGTTTATCACCTGGAACTGGAGGGTTTCAAAATGGAGAGCCCCAACAGCCATGGACAACGGAGCAGTTTCGTGAGTAACGAGTGCGGGCTGAAGGGGCCTGCCATCAATGGCCTCAATAACAAGCGGAACGGACCGAGGCAAAACAGGAATGGAGTGCTTTGATACTGTCAATGTAATAGCCCGCAGCACCGGAGTCAACAAGAGCCTGGGTGACTATGGAGGAGTCCACCCAGGAAAGGACAACCGTGACCAAAGGTTTCTCCTTAAGCGGTTCCGGGGACGAGGATAAACCACCCAAGGTCTGCCCCCGATAGGACCTTAGGTGTGAGCGTTTCCCGGCCGTGTAGGACAAGACTTCAAAAGGTGGCTCTGTAACCCACAATAGAGGCAGAGCCCCTCCCTCCTCTTAAAGGCCCTCTCTGCCGCGGAGAGACGCGTGAATCCCAGCTGCATCGGCTCAGCAGTACCTGGTGACTCGGGACCAGGAGGCATGGGAGGAGAGGGAGGCATGGGTGGGAACGAACACGTAGGAGACAACGTTACAGGAGGCTTGAAAGAGGGCCTCTCTCTGAGTCTGATGTCAATTAGGATCAAAAAAGACACCAATGCCTCGAGATCCTCTGGTAAATCTCTGGCAGCAACTTTGTCTTTAATCGCATCAGAGAGCCCATGAAAGAAGGCAGCAACAAGGGCTTCATTGTTCCAACCTACCTCTGCGGCAAGCGTACGGTACTCAATAGCATACTGAGCAACAGATCTTGTACCTTGCTGAATGGACATGAGTCGTTTAGCAGCATAGGAGGAGCGAGCCGGAACATCAAATACCCTTCGAAAGGAGGCCACAAATTCAGGGTAATTTGAAATCACAGGTTTATTAGTCTCCCACAAGGGATTAGCCCAGGCAAGTGCTGTGTCAGAGAGTAACAAGATGAGAAATCCCACCTTAGCTCTGTCAGAGGGAAATGCCTGAGGTAACATCTCAAAGTAAATGCCCACCTGGTTCAAAAACCCTCTGCACTGAATAGGATCGCCTCCATATCGCTGCGGTAGAGGTGCAGAATCGGACATGCTCCTGGTAGGCATAGGTGCAGCAGCGAAAACAGGAGCAGCCATAACTTGCGGGACACTTTGATCCAAATGTGCAGTGCGAGTCAGCAGGGTTTGCATGGCTAGTGCAAATTGATCCAAGCGGTGATCTTGTAAATCCATCCTGGAAATGATGGCAGGTAAAGGTGGATTATTAGCACCATCAGGATTCATAGCCTTTGCGTAATGTCAGGGTGCCAGGAATCAGACTGAGATGAGAAGTGCAAAAATAATCACACCTTTATTAATAGCAAAAAATAATAAAAAGTCCACAAGTCAAATAACAAGCCAGGAATCAAAACCAGAGCTGGTAGTCAGACGAGCCGAGTCAGGAGCCAAAGCGAATAGTCAGACGAGCCGGAATCAGGAACAAGGAAAACAGCAGAGTCAGGAACAAGCCAGGGATCAGGAACCAGGAAGGACGTGAGACAGCCAGGTAATACACAGGAACTCTCACAAACAGGTCTGAGACAACGCAAAGACAAAGCATACTGAACAGAGGCCCTTTAAATAATAAGTGATGACATCACAATTCTGAGACTGCATCCTGTCTCACATGGATGATGCACACCAGTCTGGCCATAAAAGGAAGTGCAGGAATTGAGCAGCATCCCCCACAATGCACCATAGTCAGGAAGAGAGGTGAGTAAAATGGCTGCCAGCAGCACATGGCAAACACAACAGGGAAAAAAACCCTGACAGTCCCTTCATTATAGATCTCTTTGCCTCCAGATCCAACTATCGAATAAAACCTTATTTCAGCTGGCATCCAGATCCAGAAGCCGCAGCCGTGGACGCCTTCCTTCAACCTTGGCTAATTCAGTACGCTTATGCCTTATCTCCTTTCTCATGATTCCCAGGACCCTTGCTCATCTTCGCAGAACTCAAATTTTCCTTCTCCTAATAACTCCCCTTTGGAGAGTCTTGGTACCCCTCTCTCCTCTAACTTTCCTTCCTTTCTCCCCTTTTCATTCCGTCTCTCCCCAATCTCCTCCTGAATCCTTCAGGTAACCCTTACCCTCTTCTCCTAGAGGTGGATCCCTCAACCTGGTAGCATGAGCAATTTCAGGTGCCCCATAACCTCGAGGGACTTTCGGAAAGGTCTCAATCTCTCCTAAAAGAGTCCTGGGCTCCAGTTACCAAAAAATCTTATCTCTCAGCCTGGTCAAAATGGTCTGGCTGGGGTTCACGAAGACACTTGGATCCTATTTCAGCCCCTCTTCCTGAAATAATCAATTATCTTTCTTCCCTCTTTGATAATGGTTTTGCTTATAGATCAATTAACTTACTTTGGTCTGCCATCTCAGCCTCTCATGACTTTATTAATGACATGCCGATTGGTTGCCATCCTCATTTTGTCATTTATTAAAGCCGTCAGATTAAAAAATCCCCCTACTCCCAGATATTCCTTTTTCTGTGATGTGGATCTAGTAATCTCTTTCCTCAATAATTGGCCTTCTAACTCTGATCTTTCTCTCAAACAACTTTCTGCTAAATTTTGCCAATTTTGGCGTCACTAAATGTCTTTCTAAATACATTTTCTATCCCTTTTTTCCTGATCATCATAACCTTTGTGTAGCCTTTTGCCTAATAAGGAAATATGAATCTCGAACCTCTTCCCTCAGATCTAAATCCTCTCTCTAACTCCTAATTTCTTTTGTTTCCCCTTACACACCTGTCTCTTCCACTTCCATTGCTAGATGGGTTAAATGGTTGATTTCATCTGCTCATTTGCATACTTGTTCTCCATTAACTGTTATGTTTTTTTCATTGTTTTTGTTTATATTTGTCTGTAATATTACTATGTGTGTGAAAAGCTGAAATATAATTATAATAATGGTATATTGAAAATCTGCTGGAAAAAAATAAAAATATATCATTTGCCTTACAATAGGATTTAAAAGGACAGCCAACATGGTTATATTAATATACTTTTAACCTCTGTGATAACCTTGTATCTAAGCCTCTTTTGACAGCCCCCTGATCACATGGCTTTTTATTTATCATCTATTGACTTGCATTTTAGCTGTGTTGTGCACAACCCATGGGCGTGAGCACAATGTTATCTATATGGCCCACATGAACTAACAGTCTCCTGTTGTGAAAAGCAAATAAAAAAGCATGTGATAAGAGGCTGTCTATAGTGGCTTAGAAGCAGGCAGAAATTTAGAACTTTGAATGTTATAAGGTATATTAATATAACATTGTTGGTTGTGCAAAGCTGGGGAATGGAGACATCCCAACTCTCCCTGAAGTTCGGAGAGTCTCCCTGATTGTAATAGCAGCTCCCTGATGCCAGCAAATGGAATGCAATCTCCCTGAAACTCCAAGTACCATGATCCAATGTGGCCCAAATCCGGAAAAGTTTTTCTTTAAGGAATGCCTTTAGGGACATTATAGAACCCTCAAAGCATGCATCGGTAACCAAACCCCCCCCCCCCCCCCCCCCCCGATTTTAATAAAACACAAATACTACCTTATTTACTGCACGTAATTAAACTTTGTATTCTAAAATATTTGAGCATTCAACAAACGTACGATCACTGGAAAATAGGTTTATTTTATTTTTTTGGTTGTGCAATAAAACTACTTTTTTTAATGTGACTTTAGTGGGAAGCTACTTTAATTATAAGTCTCTATCTTATTTAGGGTTTCAAGGTGTCCAATTATAATATACTAGTCCTAAAGCCCGTTCACACGGGCCATGTTGTGCAGTCTCTCTCTCTTTCTCTCTCTCTCTCTCTGGTGGGTGCGCGTTTGAATGTCTATTCTCAGCTGTGTGCTGCGAGGTGTTTTCTCAGCTCGGAGGTGCGCGTGCGAGGATCTAAGGCCAAGTGTGTTTGTCTCTACTGCGCATGACGGCTTCAGACAAACACACTTGGCCTTTTATAATATAGGATAACTGGGAGGGGGAGGGGTTGGCAGCACAGGAGCGGGTGAAGCCACCTTCCTGAAATCTGAGTTTTTGCAGATTGGGATGTCTGGGAATGCAGACATCCCACATAGTTGCCAACAGTCCCTGATTTCCAGGGACAGTCCCTGGATTTTGTTGTATGTCCCTGGATTTTTTTTGTCCCTGGAAATGTCCCTGAAAATCTCTTTTGCATTTGTTGTTTGCATACACACATACACACACATACATATATACAGATAGATAGATAGATGATAGATATAGTGTATTATTTAAATATAATTCATTCCTAATGGAATATTATTATTATTGAATGGGTTCACATATTATTTGTCTTTCTAATTTTGATGCTGTGTTGTAAAAATAACCATATGCCCAGAATGTGTTCCAGAGACTGGGTAGGTGTAAGAGCTTGGTGCTGTAATCTGTATAATAAACTATGGATAAGTATAAATTATACTATTACTTTCAAATGGGTGTGTTTTGATTGCAGAACTGAGTGGGCGGAGCAGTTGAACAGTAGGTCGTCAATACTCCAGTAACCCGCTTGCTTGCTCTGCTGCAAAGTATCCCTGGAATTTTTTTTGAAATGTTGGCAACTATGATCCCAACATGCAAAAACTCATTTCAGGGAGGTGGCTTCTCCCACTACTGCACCGCCCCCCCCCCTCCCAGTTATATATTGGACACCTTGAAACCCTAAATAAGATAGACTTTTCATTAAAATAGCTTCCCAGTTCCCACTAAAGTCACATAAAAAAGTAGCTTTATTGCACAACCACATACAACAAACCTATTTTCCAGTGATTGTACACTTGTTGAGTGCTCAAATATTTTAGAATGTGAAGTTTAATTACGTGAAGTAAATAAGGTAGTATTTGTGTTTTATTTTATTAAAATCAGTGAGGGCTTTTTGGTTACTGATGCATGCTTTGAGGGTTCTATAACGTCCCAGCAACCAAAGGCATTCCTTAAAGAAACACTTTTCCGGATTTGGGCCACATTGGATCATAGTACTTGGAGTTTCAGGGAGATTGAACTCCATTTGCTGGCATCAGGGAGCCGCTATTACAATCAGGGAGACTCCCTGAACTTCAGGGAGACTTGGGATGTCTGGGAATGGGTAGTAAATGCGTTATCTAACTTTTGAAACAATAACAATTTTAGTGTTTACTGTCCCTTTAAATGCATGTAATAAAGCCAAAAAAGCTCAAAACTTGCTCAGCATTTGTGTCGGTGTGTAAAAAAGAAAAAAAAAAGCTATGTGTCGCCATGGTGATGCGAAAAGCCAGGTTAGGAAGCAAAGCACTACTGTCAAATTGGATGAGAGGAACTCATTTCATTTCACATATAATATATACGCGTTACTGAACATAATAGCAAGTGAATTGATGCATAAGGTAGTTAACATACTTCCAGATGCAATTACGTTTTTTCAGCCAAGCTGTTAATAAATTTTAATTTACCGCCACTAGTAAGATGGCTTCCGCCATCCGCCCTTTCAGGTTTTACGTAGTGGAAGCGTCTGCTTCTGGTTGGACTTGTATTGATAAACTACTAAGTAGGAGGTGTCAGGTGGCGGCCTGTCACTGTCCAATGGAGCCTGGAACTGCCGGTGACAACGGAGACCGAATCAAGGTTTGTGGCAGCAGCAAGGTGACTAAGAAGGGGAGGAGAAGTGATTTCGTTAAAATTATCAAATATGCCCACAACTATTTAGCGTTACACCTTTCAGGCACATTTAACCCTAAAGGGCACTGATGATCCTGTACAAAATTACAGAGTATGGATTTAAGCAGTCAGTAGCAGAAATCTTTCAGTTTATTTAAAATGTAACATACCATTAAAATATCTACATGTAGTTTTGGATCACGTCTGATTAATGTAATAGTATAAACACATCATTGCCCTCCTTGTCTCCATTTCCATTCCTGGCTTTGAAAGCTTAAGTAGCTAAGTTGTTAACCTTTAAATTGCCTATCAGAGAATAAAGTGGTTTATAAACAGTTTGTGATCTTAAATTTGACTTCAGACTCAAAATTCAAAGTATTGATTCTATATGCTTTGGAGTGAAAAACTATTTTTTTTGGTGTCTATGTTGTTGACTACTTTGCTAGTAATATGTTTAGCATAAAACATTTAGGTGTTATGGACCTATCTGTCCATTTACATGTCTAGTACTCTACACCTGTGTTTTATAGCGCTTTGCTTACTTGATTTTGATGCCTTTGGTTTTAATGTTCTGATGGTTAAAAACTTGCTGGCATGAAAAGAATTCACACAAATCTGGGGCTTTTTAAAGCATTAAATTGTAATCCTTGTCTCTCTTAACACTTATTCACATACAGAATCCTACATAATTGGATAAATAGCTCTCAAGCTAAAAGTTGCCTTTCTAAAATTATTTTATGGATCTTGCAGCAGTGACAAGACTTCATAAATAATCTTGCAGGACAGAGTGCTTTAGAGATCACTGGGCCCCTAATGCTATCCCTTCATTTACAAATCATAACATCACATGACACTGCACCATTATGAAATGAATTATTGTTCTTACTGTTGCATGGCTTTTGCTGGTGTTCATAGAATTATCTGTCCATTGGCTTATGACACACTAGTCTGATCTTCTTAACCATCCCCCCCAGCAGGTTAAATCAATGGACTCCAAAGGGCCATATGTTGAGAAGAGAGGACCGTATTTGATGAGTAAAGGGCCTTCGATTCAAGCCAAACTGCGTAAGTGTGAAATGTAAATAATAGCTAGATGCTTATGGGAGGAAAATTTGATAAAGTATAAGGAGAGGGTTTGCTGTGTAAATTTAGGTGTGGTGGTATATATTAAATCAAATTAGTTGAATATAATAAAGGCCAGCGTTGGATCAGGTCTAAGACATTTTACAATGGGTAGGAGTTCTAAACCTGACAAAGCATGACTGCTTATGTAATTTGAGAGTAGATATTTTTCAATATGATACAGTGTACAGAGCTTTTCAATCTTCTTAAATTCAATCAACTAGCTCATAACACTGTAAAATGCTGTGCTAGCGAATCTGGGAGAAGGCGTTCGCAAGCTGCATTTGCCTCTTTTCGAAGCCGGATTTATTTATTTTTTAAAATGCAACACACTCAGATCTGTGCAAATCCAGATCTCAGTGTGCTGCACTTTCACAATAATTTGGTTCTGAAAAAAGACTAATGTGGCTTGCGGCCGCCGCCTTCTGCATTTGTTGGCTCACTGAGTGTGTGAATCTAGTAGATATAATTAAAGATAATGAAGATGGAGCCTAAATTAAAGGATACAAACATCCTTAATTGAAAGGGATATAAAAAAGTGTAAAATGAAAATTCTCTTAATTCTTTAGATTAGAGCAGGAGCTGAACAACCATTGGTGGGCCCTGGTACCACTGCACATTCTGCAGGTGCCCGGGGGGGCCATAGCAACCAGTCTATATATAGGTGTGTGTCTATGTGGTAATTATCTGTGTATATTAAAGTGTAAGAAAAAAAGCAGTATATAAGCACACTCATACTGTATACAATAATAGATAATTAAGTTTGATAAAGTAGTTTCGAAATGCGCGTCAGGCATTTTGCGGCGGCTAGAGAGGCTTGAAACAGCCCGTGGATTGATTGAAGTTCCAGCAAACTCCAAGCCCAGTTGCCCAGGGTGTACCATTAACAGACGGAATCCAGGAAGTGACGTCACGCCCCACGTGTGGCGATACGGAAGACGCTGAATCCGCATGGTGTGGACGGACGGGGGTCCGGAACAGCGCATAGCAAACCAGCAAGACCTAGGACGATCCAGGTCAGAGGTACCGGGCACAGAAGGGAGCGGAGGTATATGTATTTATATATATGTGTCTGCATGAACAGAGACACTGGTTTATTGATTGGGACTTTTCCATATCCGCTTAAAATCCTTCAAAATCCTTTACATTATTGCTTCAAGGATTACTAGCCACACATTGATACTCGGGAACAAGTCACATAAGGGTTATCTGAATAGCACAAAATATATATACATAAAAGGTCAAAAGAATAACGAAGGGGCTTGATAACCCACTGTTTATTGTCCATAGAGAGAGGGGAGCACAGCATACTTTGCTTATTATTACTGTCACTACTTAGAAACAGAAAATAAAAAGGAACTATAGCTCAAAGCTTGTACGGACATTACTATATAGCAGTTATTTTGTTCTGTTGCAACAAACCATTCCTTTTTTTCTTATTTGTATTTTTGGGTGTTTGGGCAAAAACCCCTGGTTTCTGTTATTGCAACAATATGCAGCAGATATGATTCAAGAGGGATCAACTGTGATCACCTATTATTCACTAAAAGAAGTAAATGAGAGGGACTTTTGACAATGTGGAAATAGAGCATATATTCTCACATGATCGAAAAAGTTTGATTTGCCTATGCTATTTGATGAGATGGAGCGCCTTTTAATCAAGGAAAAGAAAATTAAATGGGATATTTGGACTTTAGAAAAGGTATCTAGCCCTTAACATGATACCATGGGGCTTGCGAATCAGCAAATTTCCAACTTTTGAAACTGATGACCCAAGAGTTTATTGATATGTGGAACCTTATTCTAAGTGACTGTTCTGGCCTGACCTAATGAAACTACTGATAAGTCATAAAACTGAAATGTTAAATGCAATCAGGGTTGATATTTGGTGATGTACAAACACTTTTAACAATTTTTGTGCTAGTATTGATTTTCCCAAATTGATGCTCGTGTTACAAAAAACAATCAGAGAGGTTAAGGAAGGAGATTGTTAGTATCAAACACAGCAAATTTTTAAGGGACAAATCAGATTATGATAACAACAAAATCTATATTTGGAACAGAGGCCAAAGATTCCAATATAGGAGGAGTCAGAACAGGGGACATAGGAGAGGAAGAGGTAGGAGACAGAGAGGTAGGGTTAACAAAATGTTACTTTTTCAGATAGTGAGGCAGAGTCTGGGATGATGTGCATATTCAGTGAGGAAGAAACCCTCCAGGATACGGTAAAAAGGAACACTACTTATAACAGATTTTTCTGGGACGGGGGAACTACACACTAGAATGGATATGAGACAGGGTCCCTAACAGGGTATATGCAGTCCATCACTCTGGTAAACCCAGCTTTCAACAAACATAATACATACCAACAGAGAAAATATCAACCACTCTGTAAACCCTGTTCCATCTTATGAACAACAATCTATGAATGTATCAACAAGTAGAGTGAAGAGTTTTCACAGATGAAACAGGTTTTTCACATGGGGTCAGCGGGTCCAGGGGAGGTGGGACAGCAATTACACTACCCGAACAAGGGAAGGTACCCAGTAAGACAAACCAGGATGCCTCCCCCACCTCAAAATACAAACCGTCTTAAATCTCTCTGATCACACCTTGACAAAAGAAGAGTACAGAGTGTTGAGTTTGGGCCTGGGCTTGTGCCCACTGTAAGTTTTAATCTGTTCAATACAATGGTTGGATCTTAACAAATTTGTGCGCAACCTAACACTCTGTAAAACACTTCAGAAATAATGAATCAGAAATTTCTATAGAACAATCTCAGGGCAAGTAAATTCTAATATCTACCAAGGGTCTTCAATTCCAAGATACATGTGACCTCATAGCTCTGAGGGAGGTTGGAACATGAGACAATAACTGATACCACTAATACACAAAACTAATCGCATAAGAAATATAAAAATCCCTCTACTTTCTACCCCATCCAGAGCAGAGGCAACACTATAGAGACCTTTTATAGAAGAGTTGAGGCTGACTTGAGAAAACTGAATCATGAGAAAAAAAACAGTTAAAATAATCTTAAGTGTACTTGAAAAACAAGCCGTGAGATCATTAAGTGACAATTTGAATATTGTCATAAAAAACAAGCGACAAAGGGGGCTCTGTAGTTGTCATGAATAGGTCATTACTATATAAGTGAGGCCTTGAGGCAACTAGAGGATGATAGCAGTTACATCAAACTGAGGGAGACCCGACGAATGTGTTTCAAAGACAACTTATGCACCTTTTGGATAGTGCTGTGAAGAGGGTTTTATTGACAATGACACCTGTCAATATTTATATGTCAAAAACCCCCCAACCCGGCTAATTCAAATCTTCCACCACCTTCCTAAGGTGCATAAAACAATTGAAAACGTGCAGGAAGACCGATAGTGAGTGGATAGGATCTATGCTAGAGCATCTTTCAGGAGTGGTTGGATGACTTGCTACAACTCTTGGTCATAGCTCTCCCTAGTTATATTAGGGACACAAAAACACATTCTGAATCTTATTGATCAAATTCGATGGACACAGAATTCTATGTGGCTCACAGTGGATGTCACAGCATTGTATTCTTCAAATCCCCCAATCATTTAGGATTGAAGGCTATTGAATATTTTTTGATTCATGAGACAACCTACAGTGAGCCTTTTAGAGCTTTTGTGTTGGAGGTCACTGAATTTCTCCTCTCACACAATTATTTCCATTTGAAGGTGATTACTATCTGCAGAAATGTGGGACTGCTATGGCGCTAAGTTCGCCCCTACTTATGCCAACCTATATATGGGTTGGTGGGAGCGGGTCCCACATTTATGCGGATAGTAACACCTTCTGTCCTGCCATATAGGATGTACTATCGTTTCATTGACGATTTGCTGTTTGTTTGGGACAGTGAGGATACCCAGTAAATGAATTTGTTAAATATCTGGATCAGAATGACTTCAATCTGCGTTTCACACATGAAACAAACAAACAGAATATTCATTTTTTGGATGTGGAGCTTAGGGGATGGCAATCAGGCGACATTACATCTGAAGTATACAGGAAGCCCATTTCAGGGAACAGTATACTACATGCCCAAAGTTGCCATCCTCGTCAGGTTCCATACTCTGTGGCTAAGGACAATTTATTCGTCTCAAAAGGAAACTGTACAAAAGTAAATGACTATGAACGCCATGCAGAAGCATTACAGGATAGATTGAAAGAAAGGGGATATAGTACCAAGGTGCTTAAGAAAGCTAGAAACGAAGTAGACACAACTAACAAGAGATTCCCTTTTGGTGGACCGCACAAAACCTAGTGGTCATCAAGAACGCAAATTGACATTTGTTACAGATTATTCTGAACAATACCATACCATTTGCAATATAATCCGAGGACATTTTAAAACTATGGCAGCTGATGATTGCCTAGCTGATGCAGTAAGAAAAGGCTGCAGGTTCTCGTATCGACGCAATAAATCTGTGGGTAGCATCCTATCTCCCTCACAACTAAAAAACCGGCCCGAGCGGGACACAATCTTCCTGGCTTAGACATAGGGGCACATATAGATGTGGGAACAATCAATGTAAAGCATGTGAACATGTCCACATAGGTTCATCATTTCAATCCTGCACTACAGGGGAAAGCTTTGAAGTAGTGGCCTGCGTGAACTGTAGATCCACCTACTGCATCTATCTCTTGTGGTGCACGGTTTGCAACCTTCAATACATAGGTTTAACAACGAGAGAGGTACGTTCACGAATACGTGAACATTTATCAACCATTAGAGTAGGTAAGAGCACCACCCCCGTAGTTAAACATTTTGTTAACACACACGATAAAGACTGCACAAGCCTCAGATGGATGGTAATTGAGAAAGTACAGGCCCGAGGGAGGGGTGAGATAAATTCCAAATTCTATCCAGACAGGAGTAGTACTGGATATTCAGGACTCCAGACCAAGGTTCCTTTTGGTTTGAACTCTGAGTATGATTTTATCAATCATTGGAATTGACCACGTCATTCCCCCCCCTCCATCGGGTCCCTTTGAAGGCTTCTTCTAAAGTCATGAAGCTGTGGAGCTTTCTAAAACTCTTGATATCCAGAGATCAATAAATAAATAACCGTCTCATGTAAAGTTTCTAATTATATATTGGTCAATAACACCTATGTGTGTGGATGACTAGTATATATATAGAAAGATCTTTTCATAACCTAGGTTATGGAGATAACACACTCAGAGTGTATACAAAAAGTAAAAGTCATACGATATAAGTTACATCTATTTATTTTTTCTTTTATTTATTTTTTCCTTTTACTTAAATCCATTACAAGGCATAATTTACTTTTAAGCTCCTATGGTTCTTAGTATAAAAACTAGGTATATCATTGTAGCCCCTTCAGAGATAAAATCTATATGAAAAATTGTATGAAATTTGATATGAAATCCATATAATAAAGAGAATAGTCTTTCCTCTCTCAAAAAGCCCACCATATAACAGTGTACTTAGTGCACTTACTGTCTTATATATGTTACTTAACTCCTTTTTTTTCCATTTAAAACTTCAAAATGTATAGTTTAAATTTTGAAATCTATGATGTGAATTCTACATTTCTTTCATGTAATTAGCAAGAGTCCATGAGCTAGTGACGTATGGGATATACATTCCTACCAGGAGGGGCAAAGTTTCCCAACCTTAAAATACCCTATAAATACACCCCTCACCACACCCACAATTCAGTTTTACAAACTTTGCCTCCGATGGAGGTGGTGAAGTAAGTTTGTGCTAGATTCTACGTTGATATGCGCTCCGCAGCAAGTTGGAGCCCGGTTTTCCTCTCAGCGTGCAGTGAATGTCAGAGGGATGTGAGGAGAGTATTGCCTATTTGAATGCAGTGATCCCTTCTACGGGGTCTATTTCATAGGTTCTCTGTTATCGGTCGTAGAGATTCATCTCTTACCTCCCTTTTCAGATCGACGATATACTCTTATATATACCATTACCTCTGCTGATTCTCGTTTCAGTACTGGTTTGGCTTTCTACAAACATGTAGATGAGTGTCCTGGGGTAAGTAAGTCTTATTTTCTGTGACACTCTAAGCTATGGTTGGGCACTTTTATATAAGTTCTAAATATATGTATTCAAACATTTATTTGCCTTGACTCAGGATGTTCAACATTCCTTATTTCAGACAGTCAGTTTCATATTTGGATAAATGCATTTGTTTCAATCATTTTTTCTTACCTTTAAAAATTTGACTTTTTCCCTGTGGGCTGTTAGGCTCGCGGGGGCAGAAAATGCTTCATTTTATTGCGTCATTCTTGGCACGGACTTTTTTGGCGCAAATTTTTTTTCTGTTTCCGGCGTCATACGTGTCGCCGGAAGTTGCGTCATTTTTGACGTTTTTTTTGCGTCAAAAATGTCGGCGTTCCGGATGTGGCGTCATTTTTGGCGCCAAAAGCATTTAGGCGCCAAATAATGTGGGCGTCTTTTTTGGCGCTAAAAAATATGGGCGTCATTTTTGTCTCCACATTATTTAAGTCTCATTATTTTATTGCTTCTGGTTGCTAGAAGCTTGTTCACTGGCATTTTTTTCCCATTCCTGAAACTGTCATTTAAGGAATTTGATCAATTTTGCTTTATATGTTGTTTTTTTCTTTTACATATTGCAAGATGTTCCACGTTGCAACTGAGTCAGAAGATACTACAGGAAAATCACTGCACAGTGCTGGAGCTACCAAGCTAAGTGTATCTGCTATAAACTTTTGGTATCTGTTTCTCCAGCTGTTATTTGTATTGCATGTCATGTCAAACTTATTAATGCAGATAAAATTTCCTTTAGTACTGTTACATTACCTGTTGCTGTTCCGTCAACATCTAATTTTCAGAGTGTTCCTGATAACATAAGAGATTTTATTTTTTAAATCCATTAAGAAGGCTATGTCTGTTATTTCTCCTTCTAGTATACATAAAAGACTTTAAAACTTCTCTTTTTTTCAGATGAATTTTTAAATGAACATCATCATTCTGATACTGATAATGGTTCTTCTGGTTCAGAGGTTTCTGTCTCAGAGGTTGATGCTGATAAATCTTTGTATTTGTTCAAGATGGAATTTATTCGTTTCTTTACTTAAAGAAGTGTTATTTGCATTAGAAATAGAGGATTCTGGTCCTCATGATACTAACTGTAAACGTTTAAATAAGGTTTTTAAATCTCCTGTTGTTATTCCAGAAGTGTTTTATCTCCCTGATGCTATTTCTGAAGTAATTTCCAGGGAATGGAATAATATTGGGTAATTTATTTACTCCTTCTAGACGTTTTAAGCAAATTATATCCTGTGCCATCTGACAGATTAGAGTTTTTTGGGACAAAAAATCCCTAAGGTTATGGGGCTGTCTCTACTCCTGCTAATGTACTACTATTCCTATGGCAGATAGTACTTCATTTAAGGATCCTTTAGATAGGAAAATTGAATCCTTTTCTAAGAAAAGCTTACTTATGTTCAGGTAATCTTCTTAGACCTGCTATATTTTTAGCGGATGTTGCTGCAGCTTCAACTTTTTGGTTAGAAGCTTTAGCGCAACAAGTAACAGATCATAATTTTATAGCATTATTATTATTCTATAACATGCTAATAATTTTATTGGTGATACCATCTTTTGATATCATTAGAGTTGATGTCAGGTATATGTATCTAGCTATTTTAGCTAGAAAAGCTTTATGGATTAAACTTGGAATGCTGACATGTCTTCTAAGTCAACTTTGCTTTCCCTTTCTTTCCAGGGTAAATAATCATTTTCGTTCCTTTCCTCACAACATGGAACAAAAGCCTGATCCTTCATCCTCAGGAGCGGTATCAGTTTGGAAACTATTTCCAGTTTGGAATATATCCAAGCCTTATAGAAACCTATAGCCAGCTCCTAAGTACCTATGAAGGTGCGGCCCTTATTCCAGCTCAGCTGGTATGGGGCAGATTACGTTTTCTTCAAAGAAATTTGGATCAATTCCGTTCTTAATCTCTGGTTTCAGAAACATTGTTTCAGAAAGGTACAGAATTGGCTTCAAGTTAAGGCCTCCTGCTAAGAGATTCTTTTCTTTCCCGTGTCCCAGTTAACACAGCAAAGGCTCGGCATTTCTGAAATGTGTTTCAGATCTAGAGTTGGCTGGAGTATTTATGCCAGTTCCAGTTCTGGAACAGGGGCTGGGGTTTTATTTTATCTCTTCATTGTACCAAAGAAGGTCAATTCCTTCAGACCAGTTCTGGATCTATCATTATTGAATCGTTATGTTTGGATACCAACATTCAAGATGGTTACTGTAGGACTATCCTGCCTTTTGTTTAGCAAGGGCATTATATGTCTACAATAGATTTACAGGATGTGTATCTGCATATTCCGATTCATCCAGATCACTTTTAGTGTCTGAGATTCTCTTTTTAGACAAGCATTACCAGTTTTGTGGCTTTACCGTTTGGCCTAGCCTCAGTTCCAAGAATTTTTTCAAAGGTTCTCGGTGCCCTTCTTTCTGTAATCAGAGAATAGGGTTTTGGTATTTCCTTATTTGGACGATATCTTGGTACTTGCTCAGTCTTCTCATTTTCGAAGAGTCTCATACGAATCGACTTGTGTTTGTTTTCTTCAAGTTCATGGTTGGAGGATCAATTTACCAATCAGTTCATTGTTTCCTCAGACAAGGGTAACCTTTTTAGGTTTCTAGATAAATTCAGTATCTATGACTCTGTCCTTGTCAGACAAGAGAAGTTTAACATTGATATCAGCTTGTCAAAACCTTCAGTCACAATCATTCCCTTTGGTAGCCTTATGCATGGAAATGTTGGGTCTTAGGACTGCCGCATCAGATGCGATCTCCTTTGCTCGTTTTCACATGCGATCTCTTCAGCTCTGTATGCTGAACCAATGGTGCAGGGATTACTCAAAGATATCTCAATTAATATCTTTAAACCGATTTTACGACACTCTCTGACATGGTGGACAGATCACCATCGTTTAGTTCAGGGGGCTTCTTTGTTCTTCCGACCTGGACTATAATCTCAACAGATGCAAGTCTTACAGGTTGGGGAGCTGTGTGGGGGTATCTGACGGCACAAGGGGTTTGGGAATCTCAGGAGGTGAGATTTCCGATCAATATTTTGGAACTCCGTGCAATTTTCAGAGCTCTTCAGTCTTGGCCTCTTCTGAAGAGAGAGTTGTTCATTTGTTTTCAGATAGACAATGTCACAACTGTGGCATACATCAATCATCAAGGAGGGACTCACAGTCCTCTGGCTATGAAAGAAGTATCTCGAATTTTGGTTTGGGCGGAATCCAGCTCCTGTCTAATCTCTGCGGTTCATATCCCAGGTATGGACAATTGGAAAGCGGATTATCTAAGTCGCCAAACGTTGCATCCGGGCGAATGGTCTCTTCACCCAGAGGTATTTCTTCAGATTATTCAAATGTGGGAACTTCCAGAAATAGATCTGATGGCTTCTCATCTAAACAAGAAACTTCCCAGGTATCTGTCCAGATCCCGGGATCCTCAGGCGGAGGCAGTGGATGCATTATCACTTCCTTGGAAGTATCATCCTGCCTATATCTTTCCGCCTCTAGTTCTTCTTCCAAGAGTAATCTCCAAGATTCTGAAGGAATGCTCGTTTGTTCTGCTGGTAGCTCCGGCATGGCCTCACAGGTTTTGGTATGCGGATCTTGTCCGGATGGCCTCTTGCCAACCGTGGACTCTTCCGTTAAGACCAGACCTTTTGTCTCAAGGTCCTTTTTTCCATCAGGATCTGAAATCCTTAAATTTAAAGGTATGGAGATTGAACGCTTGATTCTTGGTCAAAGAGGTTTCTCTGACTCTGTGATTAATACTATGTTACAGGCTCGTAAATCTGTATCCAGAGAGATATATTATAGAGTCTGGAAGACTTATATTTCTTGTTGTCTTTCTCATCATTTTTCTTGGCATTCTTTTAGAATACCGAGAATATTACAGTTTCTTCAGGATGGTTTAGATAAGGGTTTGTCCGCAAGTTCCTTGAAAGGTCAAATCTCTGCTCTTTCTGTTCTTTTTCACAGGAAGATTGCTATTCTTCCTGATATTCATTGTTTTGTACAAGCTTTGGTTCGTATAAAGCCTGTCATTAAGTCAATTTCTCCTCCTTGGAGTTTGAATTTGGTTCTGGGGGCTCTTCAAGCTCCTCCATTTGAACCTATGCATTCATTGGATATTAAATTACTTTCTTGGAAAGTTTTGTTCCTTTTGGCCATCTCTTCTGCCAGAAGAGTTTCTGAATTATCTGCTCTTTCTTGTGAGTCTCCTTTTCTGATTTTTCATCAGGATAAGGCGGTGTTGCGAACTTCTTTTGAATTTTTACCTAAGTTGTGAATTCCAACAACATTAGTAGAGACATTGTGGTTCCTTCATTATGTCCTAATCCTAAGAATTCTAAGGAGAAATCGTTGCATTCTTTGGATGTTATTAGAGCTTTGAAATATTATGTTGAAGCTACTAAGTCTTTCCGAAAGACTTCTAGTTTATTTGTTATCTTTTTCCGGTTTTAGAAAGGCCAGAAAACTTCTGCCATTTCTTTGGCATCTTGGTTGAAATCTTTATTTCATCTTGCCTATGTTGAGTCGGGTAAGACTCCGCCTCATAGGATTACAGCTCATTCTACTAGGTCAGTTTCTACTTCCTGGGCGTTTAGGAATGAAGCTTCGGTTGATCAGATTTGCAAAGCGGCAACTTGGTCCTCTTTGCATACTTTTACCAAATTCTACCATTTTGTTGTATTTTCTTCTTCTGAAGCAGTTTTTGGTAGAAAAGTACTTCAGGCAGCGGTTTCAGTTTGAATCTTCTGCTTATGTTTTTCATTAAACTTTATTTTGGGTGTGGATTATTTTCAGCAGGAATTGGCTGTCTTTATTTTATCCCTCCCTCTCTAGTGACTCTTGTGTGGAAAGATCCACATCTTGGGTAGTCATTATCCCATACGTCACTAGCTCATGGACTCTTGCTAATTACATGAAAGAAAACATAATTTATGTAAGAACTTACCTGATAAATTCATTTCTTTCATATTAGCAAGAGTCCATGAGGCCCGCCCTTTTTTGTGGTGGTTATGATTTTTTTGTATAAAGCACAATTATTCCAATTCCTTATTTTATATGCTTTCACACTTTTTTCTTATCACCCCACTTCTTGGCTATTCGTTAAACTGAATTGTGGGTGTGGTGAGGGGTGTATTTATAGGCATTTTAAGGTTTGGGAAACTTTGCCCCTCCTGGTAGGAATGTATATCCCATACGTCACTAGCTCATGGACTCTTGCTAATATGAAAGAAATGAATTTATCAGGTAAGTTCTTACATAAATTATGTTTTTTTAGTTCAATCCATCTTTAACAAAAGAAATATGAGATTGAGGCATAAAGTAAATGTTAGACATGTGTGAATTTAGGGCACTGTATAATTATATACTCTAAATTGCATGAATTGATGTGTGTATACATTCTATCCCATTGCTAAAAAAGAGTACTATGTACTGCACCTTTAAAAACCCTAATTGATAATTGAGATTTCTACCAATCAAACCCTAGTATAGGGTTCTTAAGCAGGAGTGTCTGTATGTTGTTTTAGGACTAAGAGTACGGCGCAAGCCGAAACATGTTAGTCTGTTCTTTTCAAATAGGGTATGTTCCCTCTGTATTTTAAATATTTCTAAATAAAGAGACTTTTTTTTAATTGCAGCAACTGACATCTTGTATTTTTTCAGCGTTGGATCAGGTCTAAGACATTTTACAATGGGTAGGAGTTCTAAACCTGACAAAGCATGACTGCTTATGTAATTTGAGAGTAGATATTTTTCAATATGATACAGTGTACAGAGCTTTTCAATCTTCTTAAATTCAATCAACTAGCTCATAACACTGTAAAATGCTGTGCTAACGAATCTGGGAGAAGGCGTTCGCAAGCTGCATTTGCCTCTTTTCGAAGCCGGATTTATTTATTTTTTAAAATGCAACACACTCAGATCTGTGCAAATCCAGATCTCAGTGTGCTGCACTTTCACAATAATTTGGTTCTGAAAAAAGACTAATGTGGCTTGCGGCCGCCGCCTTCTGCATTTGTTGGCTCACTGAGTGTGTGAATCTAGTAGATATAATTAAAGATAATGAAGATGGAGCCTAAATTAAAGGATACAAACATCCTTAATTGAAAGGGATATAAAAAAGTGTAAAATGAAAATTCTCTTTATTCTTTAGATTAGAGCAGGAGCTGAACAACCATTGGTGGGCCCTGGTACCACTGCACATTCTGCAGGTGCCCGGGGGGGCCATAGCAACCAGTCTATATATAGGTGTGTGTCTATGTGGTAATTATCTGTGTATATTAAAGTGTAAGAAAAAAGGCAGTATATAAGCACACTCATACTGTATACAATAATAGATAATTAAGTTTGATAAAGTAGTTTCGAAATGCGCGTCAGGCATTCACACTGCTACTCCCTGCTAAATTTGAGATACTATGATGCTTTAACCCTAACATAAAAACAGCTACGATATTATGATATGAAGAATCTTGGGGTTATATTGCCCATTGCAATATATGGATTTACTGGGTTGTTTAATATGAGGATATGTCAGGGCGATATCTAATTTTTGTACGGGATACAGCACTGGAATACCCAGATTTTTAAATAATTGCCCAGGAGTTCAGAGAGAGATTAGATAAGCCAATTTGATATAGAAAGTGATAAGGATATTTTGTACTCGTTGTACACTTGTCAATGGGGATAATTACCAATTTTTTGCTGATCTCGGTCCATTATTAGTGAACCTTGCCCATAATGATTGTTTAATTTAAAGGGACAGTCAAGTCCAAAAAAAGTTCATAATTCAAATAAGGCATGCAATTTTAAACAACTTTCCAATTTACTTTTATCACCAATTTTGCTTTGTTCTCTTGGTATTCTTAGTTGAAAGCTAAACCTAGGAGGTTCATATGCTTATTTCTTAGACCTTGAAGGCCGCCTCTAATCTAAATGCATTTTGATAGTTTTTTTTACCATTAGAGGGCATTAGTTCATGTGTTTCATATAGATAAAATTGAGTTCATGTGTGAATTTACCATGGAGTCAGCTCCTGATTGGCTAAAATGCAAGTCTGTCAAAAGAACTGAAATAAGGGGGCAGTCTGCTGAGGTTTAGATACAAGGTAATTACAGAGGTAAAACGAGTATAATTTTAACTGTGTTGGTTATGCAAAACTGGGGAATTGGTAATTAAGAAATTGTTTCTTGTTTTAAAAGATAGATATTCTGGTGTTGACTGTCCCTTTAATATTAACACAGAAAAATTAGTAAACCTAGTATTTTTTCGGGTGTATTGCAACACGCCTGTTATATTGCTAATCCTATAGTAAAACTTATTCAGGTTAACTGTATTCAGATTCTGTAGGTGATTAGCTTGTCCAGGCAAAATAGTCACACGTGCTTATTCTAGTTGTGAAGCTAGTGATAAAAGGTGGTGAGGAGTGTGAGTGTGTTTGATCTTCTAGATGTCTGGCATACCAACACACACAGTAATCATTTTCTTCCTGCACTGGTATTGACTCTGCAAACAGCATGTTAAACAGGTTATAGAAACTTGATTATCTGGGAGGGTGGCTATGACTGGCCCAGGGCAGACTGCTGTTGTATGCAAAAAAGATGGCTATTAATGATTTTCAAGTCTTTGTGTGGGAGGGTGTTTAGTAATATTCATATTCTGGTTGTATTCTGATTGGAGGGACCTCAGTGTCAAACAACCAATTAATGTTAAAAGATCTTTGGCTCCATTTTCAGAGAGGCAGCGTGATCTGGCACGGGCAGCATTGCGTAAGAAGGGCATGCTAGGAGTACCTGGAAAAGGGAAGGCTGAAACCAAAAGGTAAATTCCTTTGGGATTGAGATGGCAAAGGTTGGTGTTTCTTACATGATTGCAGCTTACAGTATGTCTGATCCTTGTACCTTACAGGACAGTAAAGTTTAATAAAGGATATGCAGCTCTCAGCCAGGCTTTTGATGAGACCCTTGTGTCCCTGGATTCAGACAGGTGAGCTTTTAACAGACAGACAGAGTGTATTATCATGATCTAAATCTGTCAGACTGCATGTTTTTCTTGGATGTTTCCAGATTCACTGCACATTCTAAGGCTGTGAAAGATTTTTATTTACCTTATCCTAACAAATAGTTGGTGTGCACACACAGTTTATATGTACATAGTCCTCATGAAACAATCTTAAAGGGGAATGAATTTTACTGTAAAATGCTTCCAACTTTACTTTTATCCTTTCCCTTTATATAATTTTAATTTGAAAAAGTTGATTTTGCCAGTTGAAACCTCCAAATATATTGAAAATGTAAGGTTTTGCGGTATTCACTATTTAGAAAACAGGCATCAGAGTAGAAGTGGGCGGTTATTACAGCCCAACCCATTTGAAAGGGTATTCCTGCAGGATTTTTAAATACAATTAACCGTTTAGCTACTTAAAGTGAAGGTAAAGTTTTGACTTTCTGCAAGGATTATTTAATCTATCACCTTTTAAAATAAACTGTCGCTAACTTATTTTTTTTTTTAACCTTACATATTTCGTTAGTAAATGTATTTGGTTCTCCCCTACCGTTCCGTTAAAGCTCCGCCCACGATCTATTTCCTGTTTGTTTGTATAGAGCGTGCTTACAATGCTCGTGCCCGGACAAGTTAACCAGTGCGCATGCGGCAATCCTCGACGACGGTGCACAATGCGCATGCGTTAATGCTTGTTATAAACACACTTGCTACGTATTGATGGTTTTGTTAGTAAACTTGCGCTAAACGGGGCCGCGCCAGGGAGAGGAAGGAATCTTACGCATGCGCAGAGCTTAGAAGATAGCGGTGACGTCAAATGACGGCCGCCTAACGGCCAGCAAGTCAATTGGCTGTTCTGAAAACGTGACCAGCAGGATAAAAAAAAAATATATCACGGGTTGAATCGTAAGCTTGTTAGATTGCGACTAAAACCTGATAAAACTACGAATAAAGGTAAAAATTTAAATTTTCATGAATGAAAGTGCCATTGATTTGTGCTGTATTGCTGATATTTGCATAGTAATACAGCAAACTTTACTTTCACTTTAAGTTTGTTCGTACATTGTCCCCTTTTAAGTACTGTTTTCCTCACCATTCTCTAAGCTCGAATTGCATCTTCTTTTAATAACCGTTTGTTCACTTCATTTTCTAATCCCCATCTTCTGTTTTTCTGGAACTCATTACTGTTTTTTTTCTCCCCTCTTCCTATACTTGTTGTTTCGTACTTTTTTGTTTTCCTTTTAGTGATGCAGAACTGGAATCAAAATGCTCCTCTGGATATTCTTCAGCAGAGGTAAGAGGCGTTTTACCATTTTATCTGCTAATCATATATTGTAACAAAGTATTGTTATATTTAGAATAGTTATTATACTAAGCTGTAAAACACAATGGTTTTGCTACTTTTAAATTTGCAATTATGCAGTGGTCAAGATTAAAGGGACATCACAGTGTAAAAATAAATCACTTTCTTTTCTTTTAATGTGTTTAACCTATGTAAAGTCATGGTTGTTCGTGCCACTACAGCTGGTGAGCAAATGAAAAGCAGCCATACAAGCGTAGGCCAGAATCACTGCTTGTATACTTTTTCAAGTTGAAAATGTGACTATTAAAACAGACACTGTGTTTCTAATTAGTTTAGTTAATGAAATGCATTTAACATTGATTGTCTAATTTATTTTAATTTTGTAATTATTTGCCTTGCCTGGCAGTTACATTGCCCACTGTAGTGGGTTTTTAAAAACATTTTTAATGCCTCTCCTTTTTTTTGATCATAGTCAGGGGTTATTTAAATATTCTTATGGATAAGGATCCTTATTTACATCCGCACACCATCCACTTTGTAATTCTTTTTCTGTTGATGGGTTTCCTTATCAACAATCCATGAGCATGCTGACATTATTCACACGTTCATACTTGCACGCTGGAATACCGCTACTGGCTTAGTAGTATTGGCATTACATTTACTGGTTAGTATGTTCCTTGATATCATTTTGAGATACCCAAAATGTTTGGGCCTAAAGTTCGAACAAATGTGTTGAGCCCAGGTTAACTAAAATTGTGTTAAACATTAAAGGGACATGAAACCAAGCATTTTTCTTTCATGATTCAGATAGAGCATACACTTTTAAATAACTTTCCAACCAATTTACTTTTATTATCTAATTTGCTTGGTTCTCCTGGGCTGAAAATGATACCTAGGTAGGCTCAGAAGCTGGGAGCTAGCTGCTGATTGGTGGCTGTACATATGTCTATTGTCATTGGCTTACCAATGTGCTCAGCTAGCTCCCAGTAGTGCATTGCAGCTCCTTTAATAAAGGATACCAAGAGAATGAAGCAAGATTGACAATACAATTTAAAATGGTAGGTTGTTTAAGAATGTATGTTCTGTCTGAATCATAAAAGAAAACAATTGGGTTTCATGTCCCTTTCTGCATTTCCACCTTTGCACAGACTAATTATCAGGATCCCTCTGACTATAGCATCTCTTGAAACTTCATTTCCATTTAGCTGCCACAATCAAACTTGTTACTGTGTATCTGAATTCTAAACTGAATGTGTTCTCCCTTAGCTAGTATGGAGATAAGTGCTCTTCATAGATTAGCAGCTAATACAGTCAGATTATAAATTTTTACATTGTACAACCTAAAATCTAACCGGCTTTTTATTTTCCAGCAATAAACCCTTGTTTAGAGATTTTATTCTACTTTAAAACCTTGTGTAATAGAATATTTGCCTTTGTAGCAGGTTTCCCAGGACCTTAGTAGACAACTGTTACAGGATGGGTATCGCCTGGATGAGATTCCAGATGATGAGGACCTGGATTTAATTCCTCCAAAGCCTATGCGTTCTGTATCATGCCCTTGCTGTCTAGGAGAGACCTCGTCCTGTAGCATCCAGTGATGAAGGTGGAGGGGCTTGCACTGCTCTGATCCTGCCGATAACCTTCATTGCATATGTTGAAGAGGTAGCCTGCGTGTGAGGGTATATATGATGATGACCAGATGTACCTCCTATGGAACATGGCTGTCCTCATCATGTATGACAAGACACCAAAGAAGATCTCAAAGTTACTGAGAACTCCTGGTTTTTCTCCAGGTTTCCATGTTGTATACTATGACTTGAAGGAAAATGTTAATCAATGTGTCCGCAGCTGCTTTTGTGCGAGGACACAGAGACTTGGACACTAATGTTAAAGGGTTATGTATGTTTCATTGTATATAGAAAAGTGTGATCACAGAACCTGCTGGGAAGGTCTCTTGTGACATAAAGTGGAAGGAGGTCTGTGCGTGTCTGTTTACAATCGCACACAATCTATGCCTAACTTTAGAAGCTGGCATAATTTTGCAAGTATCTATTGTATTGCACAAGTGGGTCAGGTAAAGGGAACAACTTTCAATAGATTGGGCTGCATATCAATTCCGAGACCTTACTAATTGTTACAGGTTATAGTGAAGCCATCTTTTCAAACTGAAAAAATAGGCTTTTTAGTTCTACATATTATTTTGATAAATTAAAAGATACTGCTTTATTGGTCTGCCCCTGTTTCCGTACAAGGTTGTCTGGCACACCCTGCCGTGTCACTTGGATCTATATCTGAGTCAAAATATCAAGATCAATCTTAAAAGGTGTATTTTTTGTTTGTTTTTTCATCCTTTTTGTTACCTATTGTGTATGCTTCTTAGTTCACATTTTTTTTTATTTATTTATTTTTTAGATCAATAGAGTTCTTGGGGTGCCACATGGAAGTTTGTGAAATGTATGATGGAGTAAAAAGAAATACAACTAATATTATGGTTTCTAGTTACAGAGGATGAAGTACTTTGTTACAGAACAGACATTAGGATTCCACTGAATGTTTATTTGGATTACTGGGGGTCTGTCTATATTCCAAAAAGAAATAGATTACAAACACTGTTACAACTGAGAAAGTCTGTTCCAGTACACACAATATATATTTAGTAAGATTCTATATACTGTTTATGGGGAGAGGTGTGAGAGGTTGTGTTTTTGGTCTGAGCTTTGACAGATAATGGGAAGCAGCTATTTAACATTTTCCTATGTATGTTTATCACTTGTTCTGTAACCAAATTAGGTGTTCATTACTTGTAGATCTATAAGACTTTAAAAGAGGGAACTCAATTTATATTGTTAAAGGGGAAAAAAAAAAAATTAAATTCAAAATGGTAATTTTTTTTTTTTAAAACGAAATTATATTCAAAACACTAATTTATATTATTTTTTACATTTTAATCAGATTGATGCTTTTCTTGTTTAAATATTTTACTATTCTGCTAGAAGTGTTTACCTCTTTTTCTACCTATAGTACTGCATTCATAATTAGAATGCGAGGCCTTAGTGCGCAGGACAATCTGCAAATGGTTCTGTTTATTGATCTATATGTATTTGTATGTGCAACTATTACATAAATGTCAGATGTTTATCTGGTGTAGGTGTATTTAGTGGTATATTAAAATGTATCACTACCTAGGCAGCAGTTTATCTCTGTACTAAGATTTCACTGTATGTACAATTGTGTATAGCTTTGCATCTCATGAAAACGTTCTAGCTAGCCAGTGATGTGGGAGGGGGTGTTACTGTATATGTTGTATTTAACATCCACACAAAAATTCTCATACCTCTTTAACTCTTCTGTATAACCATGATTATTTTTTTTTTCTCTCTGGTCTTGATCAACCATCCAAACACAAATGTACACACTTTCGATAAGATATATATGAATATATTTTCTACAATAACAGGCTTCAGGGAACATATGGTATAGAAGAAGCAATAGAGACCAGGCTACAGTACCAAATTACAACTACAAGTAGGTCTTAGCAAGAAACCATATTGAGACATGTATGTGAGGTTTTGTATATAAACTTACACCACTCCTTACCAATTCCAGCATAACACTGTGCCTGGTGTACACACGGGGTGTGCATGTGTATTACCACCCATAGCCTAGTAGTTTTCTACAACCCACCCTCATGGTGTAACGTTTCTTATGTATATATTTTGTTTAGGGCTGGGGTGGCAAATTCTATTAAGAACATATACCCAGATTCATGATAATCGTAAAAAAAAAAAAAACACTATGCCTTTAATATTTGCTTTGTGAGCAAGTGCAGGCATCTGCTCCTAGGCCTAAGGAAGGTTAGCAATCAAAGGGTCTTTTTTTTTTTTTTTCTTCCCCTTACTGTTCATGGGCTGAAAACGGCAACCTGAGAGCGAGCAATCTTTCTCAATGACAAGTTGAACACAAACGTGCATTTACTGTTATTTGCAAATAAAATTTTCATGCAAAAATAAATGATAGTAATACTGCAGCATTTGTTTTGTACTTCCTACTAATCCTCACTGGAAAAGCACAGCTGCCACTGCTTTATTACTGGAGAGGGACACTCCTCTGCGAATATGACAAGAAAACAATTTATTTTGGACAAGACAAAAATAAAAAAAAGCATTGCTGCTTGGTGCTTTACAGTATATTCCATCCTCAAAGAAAGCAAGAGTCAGGAAAAAAAATAGAACATTTGAAATAGTGTCTGCTGCTGGAAATCAAACTGGTGAAGGTGCTTGATCCTAAGTTGGCACCAGGGACATGGGGATAGTGCAAGCAAGTACCCTCGCTGTCATCTGCTTTCCTGGTACTACAACAGGATAAGGCACTGCCATCATCCTCACATACTACCCATCCCAAAAAAAACGCAAAACATTGTCAGTATTTTATGCTTCTTTCTGTCTAATAAAGAAAAGATTTTTTGGAATAGTTGTGCTGCAGAATTGTTTGTTGGTGCTTTAGTAGGAGTCTGTGCTGCCTGCTGTGTGCATGCTTGGTGGATATAGATGCTGGACTCTCATTAGCTGTTTACACTACCAATAACTCCCTTGGTATTTAAATGTTGGCATTTGAAACGGCACTATTTTTTCTGGATGTTGCAACCACCTACGCAATATCTCCAAAATTTGCCTTTTCTGAGTGCTTAAACTACTAAACAGCTAATCCATTCCCTAGTAATCTCCCGACTTGACTACTGTAACAACCTACTAACTGGCCTTCCTCTCTCCCGCCTCTTCAATCCATCCTAAATGCCTAGGCTAGGCTAATCCACCTCTCCCGACGCTCTGCACCCCTCTGAGTCCCTTCACTGGCTCCCCATTCACAGCAGAATTAAATTCAAAATTGTCACTCTGACCTACAAAGCCCTTACCAATGCAGCCCCCCCCCCCCCATACCTGTCCTCACTCAACAAATATACTCCAGCCCGTCTCCTACGATCCAACAACAATCTACTCCTTGCCTCTTCTACTGTCACCTCCTCTCATGCTAGACTGCAGGACTTCTCTCGTGCAACACCAACCCTCTGGAACGCACTTCCTCGAGCTGTCAGACTTTCCCCCAACCTCTCCTCCTTTAAACGCTCCCTAAAGACCTTTTTGTTCAGGGAAGCCTATCACCAAATTAATAACTAATGAATTCCACTTGCTTAATAGTTGCCCTCATCTAACTCCCAATTCCCCCTGTATTTGTTTGTTAAATTTTGTCTGGTGTCTCATATTGTACTGTCCTTTTATCTTTGTTACCCATGGACAGCGCTGCGGAATCTGTTGGCGCTTTATAAATAAAGAATAATAATAATATTTTCATTATGTAGTGTATTAAGATTAAACATATTGATGATGATGATATCCAAAACATTTGGACCTTACCTTACAGTTTCACTAAAGTAGAGCCAAGATAAAAAAAACATGTATGCCAATTAATGTAACTTTGTCAACTGTAATGAATAAGGCTAATATATCACCAAATTATGTTGACGTTAAAATCACACAAGTTTTAAAATACTATATGTATACAAATTAACATCTCCACTGATCTACATAACATATTGTAAGAGTAGGTAGAAATTATTCTAAGAAATCTAATGGGGTGGAAACCATTACCCCTGAGTGAGTTCAGTTTCTACTTATATGCAGTTAAAGGGATAGTATACAAAGTGTGTGCATTACTGAATCAATGTAGCTATAAATAAAAACTGTAGTTGCAATATACTAGAAAAAGTTAACCTTAAAAATGTCCCCTAGAAGTCTTCTCTATACTGCCCCCAAGGCTGTATTTTTAATTTTTTGTTATTGAGGACAAAGCAAATAAAATACAAACAATTGTAAAGAATAACGTTTACATCAAGAATTCGTCTCATACATAAAAAACAGTATTAAATGGACAGTCTAGTCAAAAATAAACTTTCATGATTCAAATTGGGCATGTAATTATAAACAACTTTCCAAGTAAATTTTATCATCAAATTTGCTTTGTTCTTATCTGAATGCATTTGACAGTTTTTGAAAACTAGAGGGCGCTAGTTCATGTTTGCCATATAGATAACATTGTGCTCACGCACGTGAAGTTACCTAGGAGTCAGCACTGATTGGCTAAAATGCAAGTCTGTCAAAAGAACTGAAATACGGGGGCAGTCTGCAGAGGCTTAGATACAAGGTAATCACAGAGGATAAAAAAGTGTATTAATATAATTGTTGGTTATACAAAACTGGGGAATGGCTAATAAAGGGATTATCTATCTTTTTAAACAATACAAATTCTAGAGTAGACTCTCCCTTTAAACATACAAAATAACAGTCGCCAAACTTTTTTTCCCCCCCTATTTATATTATACAGGTCACTCTTGGACCATTGAAAGTGCTGATCAATATAGGGTTAATATGAAACAATAGACAAAAAAGTTAAGGAAAAAGCCATTCATCGGCATAGTATTAGTTTACTTACAAAATAAAACTACACTAATGCCAAGTAAAGGGCAATTCGAAATTACTTCTATCAGAAAGCAAAGAATATAAAAAGCAAGAAAATTGTGTCCTCTATAATGTTATAATTAAAGAGACAATAAAGTCAAAATAAAACTTTCATGATTCAGATGAATCCTTGTCCGGTACATGTAAATTATATTCAGAGTCAGACTGCATTTTTTTCAATAATGATAAGAATAAATTCTCTAATTTTAAATAGTAAGCATCCAGTAGTGCTAACCGGTGCTCTTCGCCATTTTGCAGAGTCACAATAAGATTTGTAAAGTTCCCCATGCAGATAGAGAAGCTGGTGTGGGATATATCTAATAGTGATTTGGCAATTTAGTGACCTGGAATGGCAAAATATCCCGGAGATCCAGGGGGAGTAGGCGGGTGGTTGCTGGCCGCAAAGTGAGCTCAGGCCCTCTGACTTCCGATCCGTGAGTCCCGGTGTTCTGTCGAGAACTCCAATTCCTTGAAAACTCCAATCTTACATCACTTCCGTTGACTCTTCTATTTTCACTATATGTTTTTGCCTGTCTTCGGGGGTGCACCGCCGATCCTCTGGCTTACATCCCAAGTAAACCTTGGGGAATGAGGTTTAAAAGTGGGGCTTTGCCCCCCTTGAACCCCCCCAGGAGGAGGCAAAATAGTGAAGATGGGTGATTACAGTGCCCATCTGATTGGTTGTGAATCCTGTCACTCACTGAGACACAGACCAATCAGATGTATGGAATCACCGGAAGTGACGCAAGATTGGAGTTTTCGATGTACTGGAGTTCTCAATAGAATACCGGCTCTATGCTTTTTTCCTCAAAATCAGCAACAATCCACTTATTTCCTTTTTATTACGCACTCCCCAGAATCAGTATATCTGTGGCTTTATGGACTTAAGCTGACTTTTAGACAGTACCCCCAGCCGGCCATAGCTCAGTCCTAAAGTAACAGCCAAGATAGCATTGGAGGCTGAGCTTCTCCAGCTTGCAGTCTGTTGTCCCTGCTCATATGTAAATGGTCCACTCCACTCCTGCTCCAAAATACACCTTATTGTATCAGATTCTATATGCTATATATTTTCCGGCTATTTATTTTAACTAATTTATATTGTTGTCCCTTTAAATGTTTAGTAGATGCAATTTAGATGCAGTTTTGTGTTATTTTTTTAATTTGCCCTGAAAAGTGTCTTTCTTGCATCATTCTAAAAGTTTTACTCTGTGCTGTAAACCTGCTGTTGTTTTATTGTGGCTTCCTGGCCTTAAAGGAAGGAAGTTAGAGGACTTTTCTCGCCATTGGTTGTTATTTGGGGGAATTTTTGTTGTTGTTTTCCAAAATTCTAAGTTTTTAAATAATTCACAGCAATGTAGTTGAGAAGGCTACAGCAAAATTGTGTATCCCACCCAACATTGTCTGCTATTTCTGTCCATGCTTAAAGGGACATTCTAGTCCAAAATAAACTTTCATGATTCAGATAGAGAATGTAATTTTAAACAATTTTACAATTTACTTTTATCACCAATTTTGCTTTGTTCTCTTGGTATTCTTAGTTGAAAGCTAAACCTAGGAGGTTCATATGCTAATTTCTAAGCCCTTGAAGGCCACCTCTTCTCTAAGGGCATTTTGACAGTTTTTTTACCACTGGAGGGTGTTAGTTCATGTGTGTCATATAGATAACACTGTGCTCACGCACGTGGAATTCAGGTGAGCCAGCTCTGATTGGTTAAAATAGATGTCTTTCAAAAGAACTGAAATAAGGGGGCAATTTGCAGAGGCTTGGATACAAGGTAATCACAGAGGTAAAAAGTATATTAATATAACTGTGTTGGTTGTGCAAAACTAGGGAATGGGTAATAAAGGGATTATCTATCTTTTTAAACAATAAAAAAACTGGTGTAGACTGTCCCTTTAAAAAACACTGGTGTTTGCTAAGTTGGATTTTTGTTATTCATCTGAATAAGCAGATGGTCCTGGTATGAGCAATATACAATAATATTACAGTTAATAAATCCTCTAAAGTGTTATTCTGCGGTTTGCAAGGTTTAATTTGTTACTATTATTTTTGAAGGAACCTCATTTAGTTTCTCATTTTGTCTTGGGTTTCTGTCCAATACTTCCTGTTGATATTAAAGTGACATACAGAAAAATAAAATGTTCTAATGCATTAAATAATGGGGGGTGGGGGGGTCTTTCTTTTTACATCTCTGTGTTAAACCCCACCTTGGGTGTTAAACACAAAGTCCTGAAAAGTGTCAATGCTGAGCCATTTTTGAGCAGCAACAGCCAGTGATGAGCAGCTACATGGGTATGGCACCCCTCATTGGCTCAGCAGCCATGTCCTGTTCAATCAAGCAATGCATTGCTGCTCCAGAGAAGGACTTTAGCTACACAGGTACTTTTGAAGAAGATTTCTGAAATGTAATTTCCATGGCTGCCAGTTGTTTTAGAGCGCAGTTTGGTATAAGCTCTAGGCTCAGGGAAGGCCTCCTTGGGGTTCTCCTTCCCCATTTATTTACAGAGCTCATTGCAGCATTTCCCTACAAACTATTAGCTTCAGTTACAAATTAATTCTGGCAACATGATAATCGTATAGTTCAGCTATCAGGGCTTTCCCCAGCAGGCTTACAATACAAAGAAGGTGCAGATATCCTAAGGTGAGCAGACATTCTTCAGTTGCTTTCAAATGTGTTGTGAATTCCCCGGCAGTTTTCCTAATGTATTAGAAGATTCATCCTGGTGAGTAGGTTTAAATATTTTTTTCTCCACACAAAGAAAACAAAGGGATATAAAACCCAAATTTTTTCTTTCATGATTCATATAAAACAAACAATTTTAAACAAATTTGCAATTTACTTCTGTTTGCTTCAGTCTCTTTGTATTCTATGTTGAAAAAGGAGCAATGCACTAGCTGAACACCAGGTGAGCCAATAACATTAGGCATATACGTGCAGCCACCAATCAGAAGCTCCTAAGCCTACTTAGGTATCATTTTCAACAAAGGATACCAAAAGAACAACATTTAGATAGACATAAATTGGAAAGTTATTTAAAATCACATGTCCTATTTAGCTTTTAAGCATGAATGTTTATCACCAATTATTTTTTTTTCAAGATCTTGCCAAACGCATAGAAGATAGACTTGTGGAGCAATAAGGAACATTGCAATACTTTTCAGAAAGGAGGCTTTAAGCTTATCAGAGCATAAAGCTTAAAAAAAAAACATAAGGCTCTACCGCAACTTTTTGCACTTTGAATTTGAATTGAAAGCCGAATGGATACCGGTTACCTGATTGGTAAATGTTACAGGTCATGTGAACACCAGTTAGTAACGGCTAACACATACGCTGCAGGACGCTGGAACGCTAATAGCGGGAATGCACCGTAACAGATCCTAACAATCTGAACACCAATTCAGAGGTCCGGTAAGGTTTTGTTATAAGACTCTCATGAAAATTCTTGGCCGATCAGATCCAGGTCTATTTTACTGTGATCACCAAACAACAAGCACAGGAAGGCACCTGGTCTCCTACTCTCCCAAAGGACCTCAGCAAGACGAAAACAGCAAACAGGATATCCAAAAACAGCAGCCAGACGATCCGGTAAAAACAAAATAGTCTTTATTTGACTTCAAACATGAATGTACAGGCTATGTGTCAAACATGTTTCGTATAGAAATACTTAATTAACTTCATCAATGACAGCCTGCTATTTTACTGTGATACTGTGGATTACAATTTAAAAAACATTCCATCAGCCATACAGACTACCTAATTAAGAGTTAACATTCTTGTGACTCTCTGGATGTTGTTTGTCTGGTAACATTACCCAGTGCTCATTATACCAATATTCTTTTATGATTATTATTTGCAAATTTGCACGCAATAATTTTTTAACTTTTTATATGTGGCCACAACATTTTTGAAAGAGTTCTGTGAATTTATATCTATGCCAATCTATATGAAATTTCCACTATTATATTAACACCTATTTTATACTGATACATATTTATTAGATAGTATACCATTATTGTATACACTGTTTCACTATTCCTTCAAGCTTGTTTAAACGCCACTCTCCCACTCCTTTCTACATTCTGTTGATTAAACCGTGTGAGAGAGAATCACGGTATACTTTTAGAGTGACCATAGCAGGATTGGATAAGTCGAGGGTATTACTTCTTTGCTTACTGCCTACCAAATCCAGCAAGACCATGCTGGGGGAAATCAGGATTACTGACTTCTCTAGGCTTATCTTGGAAATTGCTCTAGGAAGAAGTACCAGAGGAGGAAACAGATAAGCAAGCTGAAAAGACTAAGGAATAACTAGGGCATCCACTAACTCTGCATGAGGATCCCTAGACCTCGCAAAGTACCTGGGAAGTTTGTTGTTTTAATTAAAGGCCATCAGATCTATCTCCTGGAGTCCCAAAATATCCACAATCTGATTGAACATATTCTGGTTAAGAGACCACTCTCCTGGATGAAGAGATTGACGACTGAGAAAGTCTGCCTCCCTGTTGTTCATCCCTGGAATATGAATCAGAGTGACTAGACAGGAATTATTTTTTGCCCATCAGAGAATTCAAGATACCTCCATCATTGCTAGGGAACTGTGAGTTCACCCCAAATGGTTGACATAAGCTACTGCTGTGACATTGTCTGGAAACGGAGATGAGACTCTTTTCAACAGAGGCCAAACTTGAAGAGCCCTGAAAATTGAGAGTTCTAGCATACTGATTGGTAACGTTGCTTCCCTAGGATCCCAGACTCCCTGTGCTCACAGAGACCCCCAAACAGCTCCCCAACCTGAGAGACTTGCATCTGTAGTGATCACAGTCCAGGTAGGATGAGCAAAAGAAGCCCCCTGCATAATAAATGGAAGATCCAGTCACCAAGTTAGAGACTGACTTGTATGGAGATCCAAAAATATAATTTGAGACAGCCGAGTATAATCTTTGTACCATTGACGCAGCATACAAAGCTGAAGAGGCCTCATGTGAAAACAAGCAAATGGAATTGCATATGAAGTTGCAATTATGAGACCTAGGACTTCCATACAAAGAGCAACTGAAGTAAACGAGACTGACTGTTCAGACAAGCTGACACCAATTTTAACCATCTCTACTCTCTTAGAGAAAGACTCTATCTAAGGAACCAAAACACTTTTTGAAAAAAAATGATCCTCCAACCATGCTATTGAAGAAACAACAAGTCGGTTGGTTTGAAATTCTGCTAGAGGAAAGGAAAATACGGAGCTTGAACCAAGATGTCTTCCAGGTATCGAAAAATTGCAATACCCAGAGACCTGATCACAGACAAAAGGGCTCCCAGAACCTTTATGAATATTCTTGGAGCTGTAGCCAGACCAAATGGTAGAGCAACAAACTGAAAATGCCTGTCTAGAAAGGCAAACCTCAGAAACTGGAAATGTTCTTTGTGAATTGGAACATGAAGGTAAGCATCCTTTAAATCTATAGTTGACATAAACTGAACTTGCTGAAAATAAGGCAGAATAGTCCGCATGGTTTCCATTTTGAAAGATAGAATCCTTACAAACCTGTTCAGAGCTTTCAGATCTAGAACTGGTCTGAAAGTACCTTCCTTCTTTGAAACAATAAAGAGATTTGAATAAAATCCCAATCCCCTGTTCCTGCAAAGGAACTGGAACTATCACTCCCATAGCTTCCAGATCTGAGACTTGAAAAACGTTTTAACTTTTACAGGATTCCTTGGAACACTGGAGAGAAAAACCTTCCTCTGAGATGTCTTGTTCTGAATCCTTTTTTATATCCCTGAAAAAACTATATTCAGAACCCAGAGGTCAGGTAGTAGGGATAGATTTCTTTCCCTGCTTTAACTTGTTCCAGTTAGCACTAGGTCTCCAGACTGAACCAAAGGTGCCTTGCCTTTGAGCAAAGGAGTCAATCTTTTGTTTCCTATTCTGACAAAAGGAACGAAAATGATTTTCCTCTAGACGAGGAAGAAGCGCCACTTTACCTCCAGCAACACTAGATATTATAAAATCTAAATCAGAACCAAACCATTTATTTCCTTGAAAGGAAAGAGATAATCCGGATTTTGAAACCATATCAACAGAGTAGGATTTAAGCCATAAGGCTCTCTTTGCAAAGACTGCTTTTGACATTGATCTTCATGATATCAAATACAGTATCACAAATAAAACAACGTCATTCTTGAGTAAACCCAAAAGATTTGCAGAGTCATCGGAAATAGCCTGCATGTAAAAAGGCCCTTCTATAACAATACTCCAATTTCCTATTTAAAAGGGTCTTTAAAATAAGTACTGTCTTCCAAATGAATAGTAGTACATTTAGCCAGAGAGGAAATGGTCCCATCAACCTAGGAATGGTTTCCCCCAAATCAATATTAGTAGCAGGTAAAGGATATCACGTTTTAAACCTTGCAGAAGGATTAAATTAAGTACATGGCTTCGACCATTCCCTAGAAATCATGTCAGAGACAGCATCAGAAATAGGGTAAACCTCAGGGAGATTAACAACAAACTATTACACAGGTTTGTCATCAGAAACTTTAGGAATTAAGGCCTCCTTTAAAAGAGAACAAATATGTTCAACTTTAAACAAAAAAGAGGAAATATCAGGTTCCACATCAGTTGAAGATTCCTCATCACCAGAAGAGACTTTACCATTTGATGACATAACAGTATCCCTGATTTCAGGGCACATAGAACTTGCAGAAGGTAAAATCTAAACTGCCCTTTTATACTTGTTTGAAGGCAGGAGAGCAGCCAGCACCTCATAAACTGCAGCCTTGATTAAAAAAAAAAAAATCACTGTAATTTATATAATGTCAATATTCTCCAGTAATGAACAAACAAAAGGTGCGTTAACACCCAAAGAAACAGCATTAGGTTGGTCTGATTGCATTAATAATTCTAAACCAAATAAATTTTCTGGAGAAGGCACCTCAGCTCTTTTACAGTAAGCACACCTAATAAATGGTAGAAAGGTGTTCAGGGGACTCAGTTTCTTGAATAGATTTAGGGACAAAATCAGACTGCTCCATTAAAGCAGATTTGCAAAGACATTTTACAAGCCTCACACCTAACATCAGACTCCAGATTTGCAAAGACATTTTACAAGCCTCACACCTAACATCAGACTCCAGATTTGCAAAGATATTTTACAAGGTAATCCATTTGACTGGCCTCTCTCGAATCAAGATACTGAGTGGAACTATTTCTTATTTCTGTTGGGCTATCATGGAATTATTTATAAATCTCATTGTAATATTCCAATCTTTTTTTATACAATCTTTGTTTCCAAACTTTTTCTCCCCTCTGCTGTGTCTCAAACCCCTCCTCCCGTGTTTACCCTCCTCTCTCTTTCCACAGCCTCACACCTAACATCAGACTCCAGCTTTGCAAAGACATTTTACAAGCCTCACACCTAACATCAGACTCCAGATTTGCAAAGACATTTTACAAGCCTCACACCTAACATCATACTCCAGATTTGCAAGTACTCCCCCACCAATCCCTTCCCACCACCACCCACCCTATTGTTTACCTTAATATATACATACACCTTCTAACAGTAATTATGTGCAGCTGTCACTAATAATCCAGGATAGCGAAACCACTTCAGACTCACAGCCTTTGTACTGACATTTTACCACATTCTTTTACACTTTTCCAAATCTCACTTGCTCAGTCACCACACACTCCCCCCCATGTCATCACTCGCTCTCAGTTAACTCTGCATTATATCAGACATATTTCCTTTCTCCCTTACCTTCTGTGTCCATTCCCTCTCCTTTAGATTGTAAGCTTGAGAGCCTTTCTACCTGCAGGCCACTTTGTGTTTAAAGTGAACTACTACTGATTGTGCTCAAGGGCAGGACATTCCTCTCCTTTTGTATAACTGAATTATCGCAACTACAACTGTTATTTACCCCTACTGTACTTGTTTGTGTATTACTGTATCCCTGTAATGTTTTTTATTCTTTGTATAGCGCTGCGTAATCTGCTGGCGCTTATAAATAAATGATAATAATAATATTGCAAAGCAGTGCAATAAACCATATAACCCCCTTAAAAATATTTTGAGGAATGGAAATCACACCCTCCTAAGAAGCTTTTTAAACAAACTCATAAGTACAACGCGCGCTAAGCGGAATTGCAAAACAAAGCAAAAGATATAAACATAACATCCAGAGGCAGATAACGCTCACCAGAAAGCAATATTGGGCACAAAAAAAGTCTTACAGCTAAAAGGAATTTAAGCGCTCTAAAAAACCTAACATGTGTAAACCGGACGACGCACGAAAGAACTATAGAAAGACTAAAGAGACGTGTGCTAACCCAATGCACACAAAACAGCAAGAGTACAGTGTAAAGGATTCTGTCCCAGGGCCATATATTTTAGCAAATATATATATACAAACTTAAAAAGTGCCCATAACATAGCTATAGAGGAAGAGTGATTGCAAACGTGTGTCAGGGGACTAGTTTTTCGGAGCTTGTCCCCTGTTTTAATGTGCTTATCATGCTATTACTACAATATTATATAAAAAGTGTTTGCTGTTTTTTGCTGTGACATCGCCGATATTTGGATTTCAAGGAGTAAGTTACTGCTTTTTTTATATCCAGAGGTTTTACTATTTCATCATTGGAATAGTTTCTTCCCCAGCTTGGCTGCACATCATCTATCGAGGGGGTTTTCTCCTTCTCAGACATTTCAAATCTGTTGGACTGAGTATACTGCACTCATATAATTTGACATATATACATACATACATCAAGCCAATTTCCTTTGTCTTCAGAGATATCTACATATCCAGAGTGAAACATATAGGAGCTGCGCTATCTATACCTCAAAAGCACCATATTCACAGTCCTTTGGGAGAGACTGTAAGAAGGCAGTGGTCCATTTTAGAGGAGGGTATCAGTTCTTTGTCCATTTGTTAACATATTTTTTGTTATAAGATCTCAAATTATCTGTATTACTTTTGCTGTTATACATTTCTTTTCTCCTATATGGCTAAGAATACTACAAGATTGGAGGGCAGCATGACAGACCAAATACAATAATACATTTAAATACACTAATAGAGAAACCCTAGGTTGGGAAACAATTACTAATAAATTACAAAAATTGTATTTAAAAGAAACTAAAAAATTGTGGGAAATAACCTTTTTGAGTAGGTATTTAAATGAAGGGATTGTACCAAGAGGTTTAAGAGTATACAAAGTCCCAGCTTTTGGCACCAATGATGCTGTTTTTATGGAAAAATGGAATGCAGCTCTCCACAAATGCTCTACAGAACTTGTTAGTTTATTGTATGAATCTCAGGAAATAAGTTTATAAACAATAGAGAAAGAAATTGCCTTACTAGAATTGGATAATTTTTTAACAAATAAAGCCTGCAGTGATAAATTTAAGCAAATTAAAAATAAAGCTAAAGAGTTGAATGAACAGATTGGGGATTCAAAATATAAGAAATACCTCAGAGATAGTGAGGTTTTCAGCAATGGTACTCAGTATGTACAAATAACAGATTCTAACACACATAACTATGACAAACCTATCTATAATCAATCTGATCCATCCAGAGGGAAGAATAAGACCCAATCAGAACATAAACCTTGGGGGAGGAATAGATCCTATTCAAACAAAAATTATAAATCAAGACCATATAGAGAACCCCAATATGATAATAGAAATCATGAATATAAAAATAGACATGATTACCAAAACACAGAAATTCACCAAGAAAGGGTGAATTTTAGAGAGAAAGACATTGACAAAAGGGATAATAGCTACAGATTTAATCATCATGATACACATTACGATGACACCCATTACAATAGATCTTTTAATGAACTTTCACGCCCTTTTTAACAAGACTCAAACAGGGACAGACACAAAACAGAAACACATCATACACTATTAATACAGAGATGGACATACCCCAAAAGATACTCCCCGCTTCAAATACAGAGGACCCACCAGAGAAAAAGGGAAAGAACACCAGATCATTCAGGGGGAGACGAGGAGGTGGAATAAAGACACAGAAGGAGAAGACAGATGAAATAGAAATTTACAATATATCATTGCATACCATAACTGAACAACAAAAAATGGTACTAACGAAAGGTTTAAAATTCATCCCCACTCAGGGTGTCAATACATTTCAGTTATTTATAGATGCACAGAAATTCATCAGGAACATTATTGTCAAACGTTTCTTTGCCAAAAAGGACACTTCCGAAAGTGCACAAGAATCCAGATAGACCACCGGGGTGCCCTATAATTAGTTGGATAGACTCTCTAACATCAACTTTGTCAGCTTTTATTGATTATTGTCCTTCAGCCATATGCTCACAAATCTAAATCATATCTTAAGGACACCACAAATGTGTTGAATATAATTAACGGAAATAAATGGGAACCTAATTTTTGTTGGGCTACTATGGATGTCACATCACTGTATTCTATCATTGACCATCAAAAAAGGTTTACAAGCAGTCAGATGGAAATTAGAACAAGATTCTGAACTAGCCATCCTACTTCTTGAATTCATTATTCAATCAATTGATTTCATTCTGACACATAATTTCTTTTGGTTCAATGACAAATATCTACAAATTTGTGGAACCTCCATGGGCATCAGGTTCGTCCCAAGTTATGCCAACATCTATATGGATTACTTTGAACACCTTTATGTGTGGTCCAGTGATCCATATGGGGCGGACCTGTTGACATGGCAGAGGTACATTGATGACGTCTTATGTATTTGGAAGGGAGGATTTGATACATTAAAACTCTTCATTTCACAAATGAATAACGACATGAACATTATACTGACACCTGAAATACATGAAACCCAGGCAACTTCTTTGGACCTTTCTATTTTTGTAATAGATTAAGTCATTAACACCAAAAAAAATTAAGAAATGTGACGTGAATACATATATCAGACAAGATAGCCATCATCACCCCCAATTGGCTTAAAGCCATACCTAACACATTAGGCGAAATTGCAATAGGATAGAAGATTGTGAAGAACAATCACATACCTTGAAAACTAGGCTCCTACAAAAAGGCTATAAAGAAGATACCCTCGAATTAGATAGACAAGAGGTTAATAATAAAGATAGGAATTCCTTGTTAAAGTGTCAAAAGCGAGAGTCATCACAAAACCAATCTTTCCCTAGATTTATAACTACTTTCAATTCTGGACATAACCAGATTAAAAGTATTATTAACAAACACTGGCACATCCTTAAAAGTGATGACATTTTAGAAACAATAATCCCCAATAAACCACAGATTAGATTCAGAAGGAGAACATTTTAAACAAAGATTAGCTATTTCTCTAATCAAAGGCATGAATCCCAAAATCCCTATACAAATTTCAAGTCTTAAAAGGTGGTCGTTGCAAAGGTTGTAATTACACCAAAAGGGTTCATAAGACATTTACATCTACAACCACTGGAAAAACCTTTGAGATTAAGAATTTTATCAATTGTAAAACTACTATTCCTATATAATAAAAGGCCAAGTGTGTTTGTCTGAAGCTGTCATGCGCAGTAGAGACTGTGCGCGAGGAAAAACACACCTGGCCTTCCAACTGACCTCCTGGCGTCGTGTGGTTGAGTGGGCGTGGCCGCACGTGATGTGGGTATGGCCGGGCGTGGTCGGACGGGGACGGGCGTGACACGAGCGGGGCCACATGCCGGGAGACAGAGATCTCATAAGAGGGGGGATAGAGAGAGCAAAAAAACAGAATTTATGCTTACCTGAAAAATTACTTTCTCTTGTGGTGTATCCAGTCCACGGATTCATCCTTTACTTGTGGGATATTCTCCTTCCTAACAGGAAGTGGCAAAGAGAGCACACAGCAGAGCTGTCCATATAGCTCCCCCTCTAGCTCCACCCCCCAGTCATTCGACCGAAGGTTAGGAAGAAAAAGGAGAAACCATAGGGTGCAGTGGTGACTGTAGTTTAAACTAAAAATCTACCTGACTAATAGCCAGGGCAGGCCGTGGACTGGATACACCACAAGAGAAAGTAATTTATCAGGTAAGCATAAATTCTGTTTTCTCTTGTAAGGTGTATCCAGTTCACGGATTCATCCTTTACTTGTGGGATACCAATACCAAAGCTTTAGGACACGGATGAAGGGAGGGAACAAGACAGGTACCTTAAATGGAAGGCACCACTGCTTGTAAAACCTTTCTCCCAAAAATAGCTTCCGAAGAAGCAAAGTATCGAATTTGTAAAATTTGGAAAAAGTATGCAGCGAAGACCAAGTCGCTGCCTTACAAATCTGTTCAACAGAAGCCTCATTTTTAAAAGCCCATGTGGAAGCCACTGCTCTGGTAGAATGAGCAGTAATTGTTTCAGGAGGCTGCTGGCCAGCAGTCTCATAAGCCAGACGGATGATGCTTTTCAGCCAAAGGGAAAGAGAGGTAGCAGTCGCCTTCTGACCTCTCCTCTTACCAGAATAGATGACAAACAATGAAGTTGTTTGTCTGAAATCCTTAGTTGCTTGTAAATAGAACTTTAAAGCACGAACCACATCAAGATTGTGTAACAGACGTTCCTTCCTCGAAGAAGGATTAGGACACAGAGAAGGAACAACAATTTCCTGGTTAATATTCTTATTAGATACAACCTTAGGAAGAAAACCGGGTTTGGTACGCAAAACTACCTTATCTGCATGGAACACCAAGTAAGGTGAGTCACACTGTAAAGCAGATAACTCTGAAACTCTTCGAGCAGAAGAGATAGCTACCAAAAACAAAACTTTCCAAGATAAAAGTTTAATATCTATGGAATGTAAAGGTTCAAACGGAACCCCTTGCAGAACTGAAAGAACTAAATTCAGACTCCATGGCGGAGCCACAGGTCTATAAACAGGCTTGATTCTGACTAAAGCCTGACTAAACGCTTGAACGTCTGGTACCTCTGCCAGACGTTTGTGTAAAAGAATAGACAAAGCAGATATCTGTCCTTTTAAGGAACTAGCTGATAATCCTTTCACCAATCCTTCTTGGAGAAAGGACAATATCCTGGGAATCCTAATCTTACTCCATGATTAACCCTTGGATTCGCACCAACAAAGATATTTTCACCAAATCTTATGGTAGATTTTCCTGGTGACAGGCTTTCTAGCCTGAATCAGGGTATCGATAACCGACTCAGAGAAACCACGCTTAGATAGAATTAGGTGTTCAATCTCCAAGCAGTCAGACGCAGAGAAATTAGATTTGGATGTTTGAAAGGACCTTGAAGTAGAAGGTCCTGCCTCATTGGCAGAGTCCATGGTGGAACGGATGAAATGTCCACTACGTCTGAATACCAAGTCCTGCGTGGCCACGCAGGTGCTATTAGAATCACCGACGCCCTCTCCTGCTTGATTCTGGCAACCAGACGAGGAAGGAGAGGACACGGTGGAAACACATAGGCCAGATTGAAGGACCAAGGCGCTGCTAGAGCATCTATCAACACCGCCTGGGGATCCCGGGACCTGGACCAATAAAGAGGAAGTTTGGCATTCTGACGGGACGCCATCAGATCCAATTCTGGAGTGCCCCATAGCTGAGTCAGCTGGGCAAATACCTCCGGGTGGAGTTCCCACTCCCCCAGATGAAAAGTCTGACGACTTAGAAAATCCGCTTCCCAGTTGTCTACTCCTGGGATGTGAATTGCTGAGAGGTGGCAAGAGTGATCCTCCGCCCACCTGATTATTTTGGTTACTTCCATCATTGCTAGGAGACTCCTTGTTCCCCCTTGATGGTTGATGTAAGCTACAGTCGTGATGTTGTCTGACTGAAATCTGATGAATTTGGCTGCAGCTAGCTGAGGCCATGCCTGAAGAGCGTTGAATATCGCCCTCAGTTCCAGAATGTTTATTGGGAGAAGAGCTTCTTCCCGAGACCATAAGCCCTGAGCTTTCAGGGAGTCCCAGACAGCACCCCAGCCCAACAGACTGGCGTCGGTCGTTACGATGATCCATTCCCTGAGACAGGTGATCCTGAGACAACCACCAGAGAAGAGAATCTCTGTTCCCCTGGTCCAACTGTATTTGAGGAGACAAATCTGCATAATCCCCATTCCACTGTTTGAGCATGCATAGTTGCAGTGGTCTGAGGTGTATCCGTGCAAAAAGGAACTATGTCCATTTGCGCTACTATTAGTCCGATTGTCTCCATGCACTGAGCTACAGACGGCCGAGGAATGGAATGAAGAGCTCGGCAAGTAGTTAAGAGTTTTAACTTTCTGACCTTCGTCAGAAATATTTTCATTTCTACCAAGTCTATTAGGGTTCCTAGGAATGGAACTCTTGTGAGGGGGGAGAGAGAACTCTTTTTGATGTTCACCTTCCACCCGTGAGACCTCAGAAAGGCCAATACAATTTCCGTGTGAGACTTGGCTCTTTGGAAAGTCGACGCCTGAATTAAGATGTCGTCTAGGTAAGGCGCCACTGCTATGCCCCGCGGTCTTAGAACCGCCAGAAGGGACCCTAGCACCTTTGTGAAAATTCTGGGAGCAGTGGCCAACCCGAAAGGAAGAGCCACAAACTGATAATGCTTGTCCAGAAAGGCGAACCTGAGAAACTGGTGATGATCTTTGTGGATAGGAATGTGCAGATACGCATCCTTTAGATCCACGGTAGTCATATATTGACCCTCCTGGATCATTGGTAAGATTGTCCGAATGGTCTCTATCTTGAATGATGAGACTCTGAGGAATTTGTTTAGAATTTTGAGATCTAGGATTGGTCTGAAAGTTCCTTCTTTTTTGGGAACCACAAACAGGTTTGAGTAAAAACCCAGCCCTTGTTCCACAATTGGAACTGGGTGGATCACTCCCATTGTATGTAGGTCTTCTACGCAGCGTAAGAACGCCTCTTTCTTTGTCTGGTCTGTAGACAGACGAGAAATGTGGAGCCTTCCCCTTGGAGGGGAGTCCTTGAATTCTAGAAGATATCCCTGGGATACAATCTCTAAGGCACAAGGATCGTGTACGTCTCTTGCCCAGGCCTGAGCGAAGAGAGAGAGTCTGCCCCCCACTAGATCCGGTCCCGGATCGGGGGCTACCCCTTCATGCTGTCTTGGAGGCAGCTGCAGGCTTCTTGGCCTGTTTACCCTTGTTCCAGCCCTGGTAAGGTTTCCAGGCTGCCCTGGGTTGTGAAGTGTTACCCTCTTGCTTTGCAGCAGGGGAGGATGAAGCGAGACCGCTCCTGAAATTTCGAAAGGAACGAAAATTATTTTGTTTGTTCTTTGTCTTAAAGGACTTGTCCTGAGGGAGAGCATGGCCTTTTCCCCCAGTGATAATCTCTTTCAATTCAGGCCCGAAAAGGGTCTTTCCTTTGAAAGGGATGTTCAGTAGTTTGGATTTTGACGACACATCAGCCAACCAGGACTTTAGCCATAGCACCCTGCGCGCCAGAATGGCGAAACCTGAATTCTTTGCCGCTAACTTAGCTAGTTGGAAAGCGGCATCTGTGATAAAAGAATTAGCCAGCTTAAGAGCCTTAATTCTGTCCATAATGTCCTCATATGAGGTCTCCGTCTGGAGCGCATCTTCCAGCGCCTCGAAACAGAAAGCAGCTGCAGTAGTTACAGGAACAATGCACCCTATAGGTTGGAGAAGAAAACCTTGATGAACAAAAATTTTCTTAAGTAAACCCTCTAATTTTTTATCCATAGGGTCTTTAAAAGCATAACTGTCCTCAATTGGCATGGTTGTGCGTTTGGCAAGTGAAGAAACAGCCCCCTCCACCTTAGGGACCGTCTGCCACGAGTCCCGCGTGGTGTCAGATATGGGGAACATTTTCTTAAAAACAGGAGGGGGAACAAACGGAATACCTGGTCTATCCCACTCCCTAGTTACTATATCCGCAATCCTCTTAGGGACCGGGAACACATCAGTGTAAACAAGAACTTCTAGGTACTTTACACAATTTCTCTGGAACCACCAACGGGTCACAGTCATCCAGAGTAACTAATACCTCCCTGAGCAATAAGCGGAGGTGTTCTAGTTTAAATTTAAAAGCCAACGTATCTGAGTCTGTCTGAGGAGCAACCTTTCCCGAATCGGAAATTTCTCCCTCAGACAGCACATCCCTCGCCCCCATTTCAGAGCGTTGAGTGTATATCGGATACGGCTACTAAAGCGTCAGAATGCTCATAATCTGTTCTTAAAACAGAGCTATCACGCTTTGCAGGTAACACGGGCAGCTTAGATAAAAATACTGAGAGGGTATTATCCATAACTGCTGCCAAGTCTTGTAAGGTAAAAGAGTTAGACGCGCTAGAGGTGCTAGGCGTCGCTTGAGCGGGCGTAACTGGTTGTGACACTTGGGGAGAGGTCAACGGGCTAACCTCATTACCTTCTGTCTGAGAATCATCTTGGGCCACATTTTTAAGTGCAGCAATATGGTCTTTAAAGTGTATAGACATATCAGTACAAGTGGGACACATTTTGAGAGGGGGTTCCACCATGGCTTCTAAACACATTGAACAAGGATTTTCCTTGGTGTCAGACATGTTTAACAGACTAGTAGTAAGACAAACAGGCTTAGAAATCACTTTAATCAAGCAAAAACACACTTTGCAAAAAAACGTTACTGTGCCTTTAAGAGATAAAAAAGGCACACAATTTTCCAAAACAGTGAAAAATGCAGCAAACTTTTTGAAATTTTCACAGTATGTACCTAAAGCATTGGTAAGATTGCACAACTAGCAATAAAAACGATTAACCCCTTAATGCCCAAACCGGATCAATAGCAAGCTAACAGACCGGTTAAAAAAACTTCAGCACCTTGCCACAGCTCTGCTGTGGCCCTACCTTCCCTTAGGAGTCAGATTTATGGGGAAAAAGCTTCTTATGGGTCCTCAAACTGTAGCAGGAGCCTCCATGTGAAAACAGCCTGAAGATCTAGTCAATCTAACTGCGCATCTAAGGCGCAAAATTAGGCCCCTCCCACCTTACTCCGGTGCTGTGAGGCCTAAAGAAACACTCCTAAGAGTTATAATATTAGCCATGTGGGTAACAACCCCTGAAAGAAACCCAAAGGAATCTTCAAAGTATCTCAAAAAACGATATTTATTAGTAAAAACCGTTTGCCATAAAAAAGTGTCAACTTGCCATAAAATAGTGTCAACCAGCATAAATTAGCCCTGTTATGTAAGCTTGTAATTCCATACTTAGTCTCTGAATAAAGCTTACCCTTCCCTCATGGGGATCTTATCAGTCCTTTTCGAGCATTATCACAGTCTTGTCTAGAAATAAATGACTGAACATACCTTATACCTTGCAAACCGTTCCCCCCAACTGAAGTTTTCTTGTACTCCTCAGTGGGAACAGCAGTGGATTTTAGTTACAACATGCTAAAATCATCTTCCTCTCTGCAGAAATCTTCATCTCTTTTCTGCTGGAGAGTAAGTAGTACACACCGGTACCATTTAAAATAACAAACTTTTGCTTGTAGAACAAAAACTACAAATCTAACACCACATTCACTTTACCCTTCCGAGAGGGACCCTATTGCTTAGAGCCGGCAAAGAGAATGACTGGGGGGTGGAGCTAGAGGGGGAGCTATATGGACAGCTCTGCTGTGTGCTCTCTTTGCCACTTCCTGTTAGGAAGGAGAATATCCCACAAGTAAAGGATGAATCCGTGGACTGGATACACCTTACAAGAGAAAGGCAGGGTGGATAGAGAGAGGGAGAGAGAGAGACAGCAAAAGAGAGAGGGAGAGAGAGAGACAGCAAAAGAGAGAGGGGGAGAGAGAAAGCAAAAGAGAGAGGGGGAGAGAGAAAGCAAAAGAGAGAGGGGGAGAGAGACAGCAAAAGAGAGAGTGGGAGAGAGACAGCAAAAGAGAGAGGGGGAGAGAGACAGCAAAAGAGAGGGGGGAGAGAGACGGCAAAAGAGAGGGGGGACGGCAAAAGAGAGGAGGGAGAGAGACAGCAAAAGAGAGGGGGAGAGAGACAGCAAAAGAGAGGAGGGAGTGAGAGACAGCAAAAGAGAGGGGGAGAGAGACAGTAAAAGAGAGGGGGGAGAGAGACCGCAAAAGAGAATGGGGAGAGAGACAGCAAAAGAGAATGGGGAGAGAGACAGCAAAAGAGAATGGGGAGAGAGACAGCAAAAGAGAATGGGGAGAGAGACAGCAAAAGAGAATGGGGAGAGAGACAGCAAAAGAGAATGTGGAGAGAGACAGCAAAAGAGAATGGGGAGAGAGACAGCAAAATAGAGGGGGAGAGAGACAGCAAAAGAGAGGGGGGAGAGAGACAGCAAAAGAGAGGGGGGAGAGAGACAGCAAAAGAGACGGGGAGAGAGACAGCAAAAGAGAGGGGGGAGAGAGACAGCAAAAGAGAGGGGGGAGAGTGACAGCAAAAGAGAGGGGGGAGAGTGCGCAAAAGAGAGGGGGAGAGTGCGCAAAAGAGAGGGGGGAGAGTGCGCAAAAGAGAGGGGGGAGAGTGCGCAAAAGAGAGGGGGGAGAGTGCGCAAAAGAGAAAGGGGAGAGTGCGCAAAAGAGAAAGGGGAGAGAGCGCAAAAGAGAGGGGGCAGAGTGCGCAAAAGAGAGGGGGGAGAGTGCGCAAAAGAGAGGGGGAGAGTGCGCAAAAGAGAGGGGGAGAGTGCGCAAAAGAGAGGGGGAGAGTGCGCAAAAGAGAGGGGGGAGAGAGCGCAAAAGAAAGGGGGGAGAGAGCAAAAGAGAGGGGGAGAGAGCGCAAAAGAGGGGGAGAGACAGCAAAAGAGAGGGGGGAGAGAGAGCACAAAATAGAGGGGGGAGAGAGCACAAAAGAGAGGGGGAGAGAGCACAAAAGAGGGGGAGAGTGCACAAGAGAGGGGGGAGAGTGCGCAAAAGAGAGGGGGGAGAGAGCGCAAAAGAGAGGGGGGAGAGAGCGCAAAAGAGAGGGGGGAGAGAGCGCAAAAGAGAGGGGGGAGAGAGCGTAAAAGAGAGTGGGGAGAGAGTGAAAAAGAGAGGGGGAGAGAGCGCAAAAGAGAGTGGGGGAGAAAGCGCAAAAGAGAGGGGGAGATAGAGAGAGAACAAAGGGGTGGGACCACTGTACTGCAAAAAATGGCCCGTGTACACAGGCTTTAGGACTAGTGTTATATATTTGTTACAATGTAATTGTCAGATCCAATATTCAGGACAAACGACAAGGTTTGTCAAAACCAGAATTTTGGAACACCTAAACAAAACAGAAAAAAAACATGAGGACCATGGAGTCCCTTTACATTGTAACATATGTCAAAAGTTTGATATAAATAATTTTCTTTGGTTAGGAATAAAGTATCTACACATTTGAGGAGGGGGGGGATAGAGAGAACTTTGGTGGATACACACCCTCAGAACATACGGCCATTGGGGCCTATATAAAGACATCAGAATATCAGCTTTTATTTGAATATTTTATTTAATTATTCAGCTTTCACTCAAATATTCAATTTCCAATATCATAAATAAAATTATAGAAACGTACATTTTTCACTATAAATATTTTTTTATCGCAAGCACAATTCACAGTAAGCACACTAGGTTTATTCCTATAGGTTATAGCACTTTCATATATGTTAGAAATATTGATTAGCGTATATTCATTAGGTATATATTTTGTTGTCAATTTTTTTCAAAAATAATTTGAACTTATGATATAGTTTATCTTATTTTTAACTGAAATATTAACTATGCAGCAAATACTTTATAATTATGTATTATAGAATTCATGATTGGCACTCTTACAACAAATCATTGAATTCACAAGTTGTCGTTTTTCTTCACATGACAAGTCCGGACGGACCTGAAACCGAACTCTTTCCTTATTACTACTTGATTGGGGCTGACATACGAAAACCTTTTCTATTGGTGGTTTTTAATTAACTGCACGATCTGTGATTGGGTATCTATTTGTTCTTACCCAGCGAATACTAAAATGTATTACATTTCACATCAAAGGTGAATGGGAGACATAGTTTTATTCAATTTAAATTATACAAGAGAGTTTGTCTGGTTAAAAACAAATTGTAAAGAAATGTATATTATTTTTCTTTGTGAGTCCAAACCTCTGCCACCTGTATTTAAATCAAAGATGAGCGTCACAGCACAGCAACTTTTTACCTGCTTTAATCATTGCTCTTGAGAAAGACGTTTCTATCGTTGAAACGCGTCGAGCTGAGCTAACTAATAAATGCTTTGTTCTTTTTTAATTAACACTACTTGTGTTTGCTGTTTTTTGCTGTGACATCGCCAATATTTGGATTTCAAGGATTAAGTTACTGCTTTTTTTTAATATCCTGAGTTTTTACTATTTCATCATTGGAGTAGTCTCTTCCCCAGCTTGGCTGCAAATCATCTATCGAGGGTTTTTTCTCCAGACCGGCCGACATTTCAAATCTTATGGAATGAATATACTGCACTCATATCATTTGACATATATACATACATCAAGCCAATTTCCTTTGTCTTCAGAGATATCTACAAAACCAGAGCAAAACATATAGGACCTGCGCTATCTATACCTCAACCGCATTTTATTAAAGTGGCTTAATATTAGTGCCAATCTCTGGCACTACCTATAGGCACAGTTTTGCAATAATATTAATGTTGACAATTTCACCTCCTGGATTGTAGGAGCTTAGTTTATTTCCTTCCGTATTTGCAAACAGTTGCCTTAATGTATTGACCCATAAGTAAGCCAATTGTAATTTGTAGATAGATTATGCATATAATATTCAATTTAGCTATAGTTTAAGCGTTTTTATTTGTAGGAGTGTGGACCATATGCCTGTCTTTTTATTTAATAAAAACTTATGTGTGACTTGGATAATAAGAAAGCTGTCCATGAATATTTTTTTCACCTTTTGGTAATAACCATTTGATTTAATTATTTAAATGTGGCATACTTTATCAGTTGTTCTCTTTGTTTAAAAATGTTATGCCGACATCATAATTATTTAAACACCCTAGGGAATTAACAGGTATTACCATCCCTCTCCCTAACTTTTGCTTATTATAGCTATAGACTGTCTAAAATCTATACTATAATTGCATTTGTAACGCGTCCGTCACCATCATCAGTTGTGCGGGCAGCCAAAAGAATGTTGGCTGCATGCGCAGCCAAACGAATCCACCTGGGGCAGGATTACATATGCAGCATCACCTGCACAAAGTTTTAACAAACCGCCCGCCCACACAAAGTATTAACAAAAACATCTAACCGCCCGCACAAAGTATTAACAAAAACACCTAACCGCCCGCACAAAGTATTAACAAACTGCCTGTACACACAAAGTATTAACAAAAACACCTAACCGCCCGCAAAAAGTATTAACAAAAACACCTAACCGCCCTCACGAAATATTAACAAAAACACCTAACCGCCCGCATAAAGTATTAACAAACCGCCCGCACGAATGCAATATGTACCTCTTAACCGCCATCCCCCACCGCAATAACTAAATAAAACTTATTAACCCCTAATCCGTTATTCACCCACAACGCAAATAACACGCCAACTACCTAATTACACTATTAACCCCTAAACCGCCAACCCCCTTATTACACTATTAACCCCTAAACCACCAACCCCCCACAACGGCAACTACCTAATTACATTATTAACCCGTAAACCGCCAACCCCCCACAACGCTAAGAATTAATCTAACCACTAAGCCCCCTAACACCCCCTAAGTTAACCCCAATTACATAATTTAGGTAAAAGAGCTGATAGCTTGTTTTATTTTAAGTACCAATTACCCCCTAAAAGTAAACCACCCACCAACCCCCCCAAAATAGAAAAACCCTTACACTATAAAAAAACCTAAGGGGCATTTGTATGGGAATTGCCCTTAAAAGGGCAATCAGCTCTTTTGCTGCCCATTAAAATAAAAAATCCCTAATTTAAAAAAAAAAAAACTGTTTTATTTAGTTATTGCGGTGGGGGGATGGCGGTTGAGAGGTACATATTGCATTAGTGCGCGGCGGTTTGTTAATACTTTGTGCGGGCGGTTAGGTGTTTTTGCTAATACTTCGTATTTATTTAGCACTACAGAAAATGGCCCATGCCCAGGTGGGAGCGTGGGCAAGTGGGACCGCTTCACTACAGAAAGTGGCCCGTGGCTTTACCACTATTATTTATTAAATGATACTTACAAATAGACACTCGTCTGCTAGCAAATAAGCAGCGGACAGCCAAATCAGTACTGAAACATATCAGCAGAGGTTAAGGGATATTACTATATTGTAGATCCATAAAGGGAGGTAAAAGACAAGTCCCTGCGACCAAATATGTAAGGTTTATAAAAAATTTCACAAGGTGAAAAAAGAATCACAAACCATAGCGCATATATCTCCCTCTGATAAGCACTGTATTCTGAGGGGAAACTGGGCCTCAATATTGACTGAAAACCCCTCTCTCTCTAAAGAATCAAATGCACATCTTCATTCTTCTACCACCTCCAATGGAGGCAAAGTAAAGACTGAGGCATGTGTGAGGTGAAAGGGGTTTTATAGGGCTCTTGTGGTTTGGGAATCCTCGCCTCCTCCTAGTGGTAGAGCAGAGTAATTCCCAGGAGTAATGGATCGTGGGCTCTCACCACCCGCATGAAAGAAAAACAGCAAACAACTTAATTGCTTTCTTGGATAATGAGCATTTAAAAATTGCCAGTATACCCTAAGCTGACATGTTTGAAACTTAGGTTTTATTCTGAATGATCTGGGCATGAGCAAATCTGACTCCCTGTTATCCAGTCTATTCACTTTATAGTAAACTAGCTCATGTAATTTCAGAAGTTTTATGACATCAGGCTAGATAAACCTTCCTGCAGAGGCTTCCTCCTCCTTGTAGGGCAGTGATAGCAAGAATGGACACTGCACAAACGTAGTGTGAAAAAATAAATAATGGTAAAATCCATTTAAAATGATGAATAATACATATTACAATTATTTCTATTAAGTCAAAGACACTGTTTCTTCCCTTTTTTATTACAACAACTAAACAGACTGTTTAACATCCCGTTAAGGCTTTTCAGAGCTCATTTTCCTGCAAATTTTACTAACAAAATCACAGCTCAAATGTTTAAAAAGCTGTTTTGTACGTAGATCCCTTATAACTCAGGGGTTGATCACAATTGTTTAGAAAAGCTTATTAAATGATTTACCTACAAAAATTCCCGTAGACTAATTGTGAATCGTGAATAAAAATCATTAACCTTTTCTAAAGAATTGTGTTTGACCCATAGTGCTTAAAGGGACAGTCTAGACCAAATACATAATTTTGATTACTTATTGTTACATACCAGAGAAGCATCATGCAACAGGTCCCTATCTATAAGCTTGTAAGAAGTACAAGAAACATTTAAATATCCATAATATTTTAGGAATGTCCAAGCTCTACCCACCTATTACATGTATATTTTGGTAGGTTACGTTTTTCCAATCACGATCGACTTATGTTTTACTCCTCTCACATGCTGTGCATGTGCAATTTAAAATAGCTAACTGAAAAATATTAAACGTGCACTGCTAAACTGTCACACAAGAAAACAACTGACTGGACAAGAAGAAAGCTGTGGTTGGAGCTAAGATGCCATTTTAGGCTGCGAACAAACATTGATTATTATATGATGTACTTTATACTGGCTTATAGATGTGGAACCCATTGTAATATATATGTCTGTTATATAAAAATAAGTAATGAATAATAAGTATTGGGTCCAGATTATTCCTTGAAAGGACCATTCTAATGAAAAAAAATACATGCTCTAATTCTTTAACATGTCATTTAAACACTAGCGACACTGAAACTCTATTAAACCCTGCAAAGTACTTCTTGGGAGCCACACATCACTGCTTGTCCCAAGCGGAAACTGCAGCTCACTAAATCAGAAGCGTAGTCGATTGACTCAGTCGAGATTGTGTATAGGGCAGTTATACTGTGAGCCTCAAATGTAAACTTTTGAGCAGTTTCTAATTGGACACAGACAGGGACCTGAATTTTGCCAGGTTTAAAGAGTGTAACGGTTAACAGCTCTTGATTTGCAAGATTGTTAATTAAATGATTTAGATATTTTGCAATGCAGCACTTAATCTGATATAAACAGTATGTATACATGTACAAATTAACTTTTATGTTCCTTTAACTGTAGTTTTAAGAGGAAGGAAATAGTTGGCTAACAGTGCAAAAACAAAAATAGAAGGAAATAGAAAATGTTGAATGCATGACGGAGTTCTGCAAAGGTGCAATAAGAGACAAACAAAATAAGACTTTTTTTGAATCCTCAAGCTTTACTGTTTGTAAACCAGACTACACGTTTCACTGTAACTATAACACAAGCAATATAATAAACCATACTCTGCAAATCACCAGAACTGTAGTATCTGATCATGGCAGGACCAACATTCCAGTGGGTATTATCTGCAAAAACTCAACTTCAATACAGCTCCAGGATTCATTTTTTTGTAAGAGTAACAAAGCAGGAAATATTAATGCTGGGCACTTTTTTTTTCCAGGAATCTTATAATCTTCATGTAACTAATTTTGGGCTTCACCACTATAAAAGCATAATTTCTGTCTGTTAGAGAGGGCTGTAACACATACTTAAGCAATGCACATCAGCCCTTGCTAGCAGTCAGTGTGAGTAGTAACAAATGGGGTAACAGCTAAAACAACATCATCTAGCTTAACATATCTGAAGTGTTTCAGAATTCTCCTCTAGCACTTTACTAAAGCATGCAACAAACTGATCCTCACTAGCGGAAATAATCACCCAAACACCTCAAAGGACCTGCAAGAGGAAAAGCCGTGTCTATTCTCTGCCCTGATTCAACATAGGCCACAAACACCCAGGGACATTGCTGGAGATTTGGCATCACCACAGGGGAAGATCTATTTTATTAGGGTTGCCCCTCAATTATCCTATCAAAGCAAGCAGCAGGCCCTAAAGAGTAAGAGACTATTGGGGGCATCCATGACAAGTGTCAGTTTTTCATTAGCTGAGATGAAGAGGACAGTGCCAGGATGGAGGTTAAGATTCTCATGAGAGTCACAGCTTGTGGCCTGTCCACGGACACACAACAGGATGCTGGCTGAGTCTACAGGCTCCACATGGTATTTAGACACAGTAGATGGTACCTGCAGGAGGAAAGGATGATAGTATAATTTATTGTTAGTTAGTTATATCAGCCAGTTTGTCAATGACATATTCTAAATTTTTAGTATATTCAACTAAAATAAATTTATAAAATACACCAACAGGTTTCTAACTACATCAGTTTGGTTAGCTTAAAGCTATATGTTTCACTGGGATCTTTTTTAACTGTGTTTTATAGCAGTATCAGATCTCTGGCACAGTTAGGTCAACAAATAGTTCACTATGGACAAGACAATCTGTTACTGGGAGAAAAAAAAAACCAAACAGACAAAAAATTGTAATACTAATAATAAATTCCCTGCCCCCTCCTCTACGTGGTTTATCAACAAAATCTATAATTTGGAATTTCAACTGACTGATAAGAGTGGACAGCTTTCAAAACATGGGAAGCAAGGGGGGCTTTTAGATTACCAATTTGAATATTGCTCTTGTGTTTAATGATGCGGTCCTTGGCAGACCTTGTGGACTCGCCTATATATACACCCCCACAAGGACATTTAATCATGTAAATAATAAAGGTAGTTAGGCAGGTGAAAAAACCTTTTATACTATACTTTATTCCAGTGTGGGGATGATAAAATACAGACTCTTTGGTCATGTTGCCACAACAAGAGCACCCCAAGCATGGATAACACCCTTGGTTTTTGGTCTTGAATAGTAGGATTACAGTACACTCCAATGTTTTCTGATAATTCGTTGGATCTCTTTGCTCTGGGCATTGTATTCAGACACAAAAATAAGTCTATCATTCTTATTATCTTGTCAGGGTTTTTTCCCTGCTTTGTTTGCCATGTGCTGCTGGCAGCCATTTTACTCACCTCTCTTGCTGAGTCTGGTGCAGAGTGTGTGATGCTGCTCATTTCCTGCATGCCCTCTTATGGCCAGACTGGTGTACATCATCCATGTGAGACAGGTTGCAGTCTCAGAATTGTGATGTCATCACTTATTATTTAAAGGGCCTCTGTTCAGTATGCTTTGCCCTTGCGTTGTCTCAGACCTGTTTGTGAGTTCCAGTTCCTGTGTATTACCTGGCTGTCTGACGTCCCTCCTGGTTCCTGATTCCTCGCTTGTTCCTGACTCTGCTGTTCTCCTTGTTCCCGATTCCGGCTCATCTGACTACTCGCTTTATGTTTATTATTTTTTTTTAAACATTTTATCTTGACTGAAAATGAGCCCTGCTCCTGTCCAGGAATCCAATACAGGCATATAGCAGTAGGGGTGGGGAGCTGCTCCTTTCAGAAATGCTGTGCCTTGCTGATATCAAATACATTGTAGATGCAGTTAACCCAGCAGCTAGCTAGTAGAGGGGCTGCAGTCTTAGCCTTTTTCGCAGCCGTGGGGTTAACTGCATCTGCTATGTATTTGAGCTGTTTCTCAGAGAGCAGGAGATTGTGTGGGAGGTTCCATAACGATTACATACCCTAAGTTTCAGACTGCAGACATCCCTAGGGGGAAATATAAGTAAGTGGCTTTCCCTCCTCTTCAGTCTCCTGCGTGGGCTCTGCTTTTAGACTTCTATAGATTAATTGGCTGCTACTGAGATCACAAACAGAAAGTGAAAGTAAAACAGCCATTTTACAAATGTGTGCTAAAAGCAACCACTCGATGGAGCAGGTTTGCAAGAAATCACATACAAATCAATGCAGTACAGACACATCTGAAGATTATTTTTTTCAAAAAATCTCGTACTCTCGCGGTTTTAAAACCACAGAGATTAATTGTGGTTTAAAACCGTATCCGCGATTAATCGTGCAGCCCTACCCCACACTGGAAAAAAAAGTATAATATAAAAGTTTTTTTCACCGGCCTAACTACCTTTATTATTTACATGATCAAATGTCCTTGTGGGGGTGTATACAGTATATAGGCGAGTCCACAAGGTCTGCCATGGACCGCATCATTGAACACAAGAGCAATATTCGAACTGGTAATATAAAAGCCCCCCTTGCTTCCCATTTTTTGAAAGCTGTCCACTCTTATCAGTCAGTTGAAATTCCAAATTATAGATTTTGTTGATAAACCACGTAGAGGAGGGGACAGGAAGTTGTTGCTTAAAGGGATACTGAACCTAAAAATTTTTATTTTGTGATTCAGATAGAGCATGCAATTTTAAGCAACTTTCTAATTTACTCCTATTATCATTTTTTTTCGTTCTCTTGCTATCTTCATTTGAAAAAGAAAGTCCAGAACCCTGGACAGCACTCATTTATTGGTGGATGCATTTATCCACCAATCAGCAAGAACAACCCAGGTTGTTCATCATAATTGGGCCGGCATCTAAACTTACATTCTTGCTTTTCAAATAAAAATACCAAGAGAATGAAGAACATTTGATAAGAGTAAATTAGAAAGTTGCTTAAAATTACATGCTCTATCTGAAATCACAAAATAAAAAATTTGGGTTCAATGTCCCTTTAAGCAAAGGGAATCCTTTTGGATTTATGAATTAGAAAGTTTAGAACCTAAAGGGCTAAATAAAGAATGGGATTTAACAGTGTTTTTATGGGGAAAAAAATTGTTTTTTGATAAAAGCTTTATTGAATTATGTTATATAATATGTTACTGTTGATTTTTTCTGCTCCAAATCTAGAGTGTAATGTTTGAAATCTTTTTCTGAAATATGTACTACTAATAATTGACAAAAAAGTACTGTATGTAAATACAATGCATCTGTTTTTGATATAATTAAGAGTTAAATGCTCTTGAGCACCACCTAGTGGTACATAAGTATAAAAGTCATTATTGTATGTTTGTTTGGCATGGCATGAGTAAGGGATAGGATCCCGAAACGTTGCCTCACTATTTTTGTCTCAGTTTTTACTGAAATAAAAGGAATTTGCTGTCACCTTCCTGCGGTTTTTGAAGGCTATGTCGCCCAGATAGACTCTATATGAATTTCATGTCCAGTAGGCCATATTCTTCTAGGGATATTAAGTCTGTGACCTTTGCTATCCACATTTGTGTTGTTGGAATGTCTGGTATCTTCCACTTGTGTGCAATTAGTGATTTAGCTCCATTTAGACCTATTTGTAGTAGAGTTAATCTCAGTCTGCGTAAGAATTGTGGCAGATTGTTAGGTAAGGCAATTCTAGTGGTTAATATAAAGCTGTTTGATAGAATAGTTTTAAAGTGTGCTTCCACGTCTCTCCATAGTGGCCTCAATTTACCACAGTTCCACCACATGTGTGTGTAATTACTTTTGTTTTTACAGCCCCTCCAACATTTGTCACTTGCCCCAGGGTAAATGGAGTGTAATTGGGTGGGAGTGAGGTACCAACGCATCATTACTTTGAAGTTGAGTTCTAACAGTGGTGGTGAGGTAGAGGATTTGTTTAGTGTATCTAAATATTTTTCCCCATTCGTCAATATCTATAAACGGACACTAGATCGTCAAGCCATTGAGTTGTATATGTAGGGAGCTTTGTGGCTTAGTAAGTTTGTATGAGTTTTTCGAGATATTGAAAGGAAGTGTAATACAGTTTCATTTTTAGCACATAATTGTTTATATGGAGTTAGGTTTCTTAAAAAAAAAATCTGTTATATGGGGAGGTGTGGATGAAATGTGATAGTTGGAGGTATTTGAGCAAGTTAGCATAGTAACCATTTGCTACATCCCTGATATCCTCTCTGTCTCTAAGCTTTCCATTCTTTATGAAGTCTATTAATTGGGTTGTGTATCCCCCCTCTGTCAATCTCTGATAGCCTCTATCCAGGCTTCCAATTAGCTCCTCATTAGTGGAAATGGGAAAAAGGGGAGCTCTTGTGCCTGTGATATGTTGTTTTTGTGATAATATTGTGTCCCATGAGTCGAAAGTGTGTCTGTGGATATCTAGTTCTAGGCATTGTGGGGTCTGAGATTTTTTGGGGTACAGCACAGGGTGCCTACCATAGGTACTAATAGTATATGGGAGTCCATGGCCGCCCATGCTTTCGTGTCTCTCGCTTTATGACAGTCTAGAACCCTTTGTAGTGTGATGGCTTCCAGATAGTCTACAATGCAGGGAAGACCTAACCCTCCATTTATAAATGCTCTATACATGTTATCTTTGCTTATCCTGGGTTTACTTTGTCCCCAGATGAATAAGTTCACATGTTTTTATAAACAAACTGGATACCATTTTGGAAGGGGCAGCGGGAGTGTTTGGAGAGTATATAAGATTCTTGGTAAGGTAGTCATTTTTACACATGGAGTTCTCCCCCACCAGGAAATTGGTTTTGTCGCCCATGTGCGCAAGTCTTGCTGTCTTGTGTGTAGGTGAGTAATGTAATTGCTTTCAAAAATAGTTGTTTTGTCCGGGGAAAGATGGATGCCGAGATATTTAAGGGTCTTTGTTTGTAAATTGAGGGGGCATATCGTGGAGAGTGACTGAAATGTGTGTTGTGGTAATGAGATATTAAGGATGTCTGATTTTTGTAAATTTACTAGGATCTTTGAGAATCGTCCGAATGTTGTAATCGCCGGAACGGATTTGAACGGAGAGGTTACAGTGAAAAGCATGTCATCTGCATATAAGGCGATTTTAAAGTCATGTGGTCCAATTTCTATAACCTAGATATTTTGATTGGATCTTACATGTGCAGCAAGGACCTCCATTGTCAAAATAAATAAAGTGGGTGACAGAGGGCACCCCCTGCCTCGTACTGTTGTTGATGTCAAATGGGTTTGATGGCATACCATTTGCCTTGACTGGCCCTGGGGTGGGTGTACAAGCTAAACATTTGTGTGCCTACTCCTATTGCTAGTAAGGTTTCTTTAAAAAAATCACCAGTCTATAAGGTCAAATGCCTTGCATCAGTCGCAAGAAAGATAGCTGGGATCTTATTGTGTTTGGCATATGTCATCAGTGTCAGGGCTCTGATAGTGTTGTCTCTCGCCTCTCTACGTGGGACAAATCCCACCTGGTCTGTGTGTTCTATGTCTTGTAAGATTTTGCTGAGTTTTTTCCAATTTCTCCCCCAGAATTTATACATCCGTGTTTAAGAGGAATATAGGACGGTAGCTGCCTGGGTTTGTGGGAGGTTTGTTGAGCTTAGGTATAACCAAAACGTGTGCCAGTAACATATCTGTAGGTAGCTCTTGATCTTCATCTATTGTGTGGAATAGTGTTTGAAGATGGGGGGCCAATATGTGCTTGAATTATTTGTAATATGCGTTAGTGAAGCCATCTGGGCCTGGGCTCTTTTCACTGGGTAGGTCTGTTATGGCTGATAGTATCTCCTGTGTAGTTATAGGGCATCCATTTTATAGTGATCATTTTTAATACTTTTTTTCTCCATAATTACAATTGATTAATTAAGGAAAATACTGCTACTATGAATGATATTAAAAATGTTCCCATGCTGTTCAGTCCACACGAAAAAAGATGTCTACCGTAAATAAGAGAGTCATTTTTTTATTCAATTGCCAAAGACAGAACATGCTGTGACCTGATAAGTTATTGCAGAAAATGCAGCATTTCTGCAGAAAGAACAGGACACTGTTAAAACTTTTGGTTTGCAGGCTGTTCTCTTCAAACAGCACTGTGCGTTGTCTGCACTGTGTATGTTTTCCTTAACTGTTTGAAGAGAACAGTCAAATAAGGAGCAGCTCTGCAAAGCATTAGCACACTGATTGATGACTGGCTCAAGGATTTTTTCAACCACGCCCCCTAGTCTTTCACGGTGTGCAAAGCTGTGACTCCTGAATGTAAGGAATTCTTGTGAGCAATGCACCTATTTTTATTACTACGTTTTTACCTCATAATTATGTGATGTTTGTCTCTTGAATATATTTTTCCTTTGCTCTCAGTCTTTTTAAAAACTAAACAAAAATTCCTTTTTTTTTTGCAATTAAATTTTCAACCGCGGCAATATATTATAAAACGTAAACTATTGTTCATTCTCTAGTTTATCAACACACTGCAACTGAGCTGGTGCTTTAGTGTAGCTGCCTAATTTAAAATTTTATTTCAAAAATTTTCACCCAAAAATATAAAATATCTCATCGCAGAAAAGTGAAAAAAAGTTCTGCATCCGGGTTCAAAAATAAAGACCACCAATGGATACCCTGGATAAAGGGCCCACTTTGGGTCCCTAAAGTGTAAGTGGTAGCAGCACAAAAGTGATTAATGTGAGGCATAGGTTAAAGTGAATGTAAATTTTGATGCTAAAGTGACCGTTTTTTAAAAAATTTGATTAAAAACAGGGGCACTTTAATTCATCAAAATTTACATTTCACTCCAGTTGTGAAAATAAACTTACCTTTTACTCTTGACAGCAGCTCCAGCTTCCTCCACCCGTTGCAAAGCCTCTTACTGGGTCTAAAGTTAGGAATTCGGCTTCCTCCAATCACGGCGTTGAATCAGACACTGGTGGGGGGGGGGTTGGGGAGCCGTGATTGGAGGATGACCTATCCATCATTTCTGACATCAGAAATGGCTTGCGACGACCGGAGGAAGCTGGAGCTGCTGTCAAGTTTAAAAGGTAAGTTTGTTTTCACAACACGAGTGAAATGTAAATTTTGATGAATTAAAGTGCCCCTGTTTTTAATCTAATTTTTAAAAACTGTGCACTTTAGCATCAAAATTTACATTCACTTTAATAGGCGTCTGGGAGGGCGCAAATGATCAGGGTGGTTAAGTTCTAGACAACAATTATGTTAACTTAAAGCCCCTATGCTTTGTAATGTACAGGAAAGTGGAGAAAATGAATGAATCCTCTAATGATAATGAAGTTATTTTTATAAACATTTCTAATTAAAAAAAAAAAAAAATTTTATAAAAAAAACCCACAACTATAAGTTTCCTTGGAAATGTGTCCTATTTCTATTGCCCTTTTCAGGTATATTGTAGCCATGGGTTTCCTCTCACCTCAATCTTGATGACGGAGAAATCCGGTATTGGAGGGTTATAAAGAAGCGCATAAGGGTCTCCACTGATAGGAACAGGAGTGAAAAGCTTTGAGCTAGCAGGAGCCGGAATATAAGTCAGCATCTCACACAAGGTTTGAACGTCTATAAACTTAGGGGTGAGACCAGCACGGACTGTGTTATCTGAGCATGCCATACACTCCATACAGTCTGAATAAAGAAAAAGACTAATTATTATATACAGTAAATGACTATGGAAAATATGAAATTCACATAACAGTCAATTAAAGCCAGGGCTGGTACCAAAATAGCCAGAAGAGACTGTATACTGTTATAGTGTCATCTCCAAAAGGTTTGTTAATGAAGTGGGTATCCTAATTAACTTAAAGGGACGTGAAACAAATAGTTTCTTTCATGATTCAGATAGAGCATGCAATTTTAAATAACTTTCCATTTTACTTCTTATCAAATTTGCTTCATTTTCTTGGTATCTTTAATTGAAGAGTAAAACTAGGTAGGCTCATAAGAGCTCAGGAGTGTGCACGTGTCTTTAGTATATATGTTGCTGCACATATATGCCTCATTATTGGCTTTCAGAAAGCTAATAGTAGTGCATTACTGCTCCTTCAACAAAGGATATCAAGATAATTAAGCAAATTAGATAATAGTAGTAAATTGGTATGCTTAAAATCTGAAATAAAGAAACAAATTTGGGTTATGTCCCTTTAAAGAAGTGCTGCCTATTATCATTACAAGCAGCTCAAGTTACATATAAACACAATACAAACAATGCTAATCATAGGTAAATATATTTGTGATAGGAAAGCCATGTGGGCAACTAAAGTTATCACAGAATTCACCAAAAGCATTTTTGAAAATTTAATTTTACTGCAAAAATGCTTATTATCAAATTTGAAATGCACAACTCTTTTCCATTAACTTATGGTGCAGTTTATCTGTTTATGCTATAGGCTATAGAGTATTTACCTAGATATGTGGAAAAGCCCATTTACATCTGCTTTTAATGGGACACAACAGGCAACATACAGTGTTCTGCACAGAAAATGTTAACAGATGGGCGGCATTATGTGGTAGCCATTTATTAATAACATTTTGTGTTATTTATAAATATTATTTAAAGAGACAGTCAACTCTAAAAAATGTATTGTTTAAAAAGACACCACAGCCAAAGGCTTAAATATCCCTCCCACTTCCCCTATCTCCCACTCATTCTGCCAAGGGAACAAGGAAAAGTAGGAGAAACATCAGGGTATAAAAGGTGCCAGAAGAAATAATATAAAAACGGGGGCCACCCATCTAAAAATAAATTACGGGCAGGGTCGTGGACTCTCCCTGCCAGGAAGGAAAGGGATTTATCTGGTAAGCATAAATGATGTTTTTCTTCTATAAGGCAGGGAGATTCCACAACTTCATTCCTTACTGTTGGGAAAAATATACCCAAGCTCCAGAGGACACTGAATGAATAAGGGTAGGGAACAGAAAAAAGAGGCGGACCCTATTCTGAGGGCACCACAGAATGCAAAATTTTTCTCCCGAAAGCTGCTTCAGCCAAAGCAAACACATCAAACTTGTAAAATTTAGAAAAAGTGTGTAAGGAGGACCAGGTAGTCGCCATACAAATCTGATCTATTGAGGCTTTGTTCTTAAAAGCCCAAGAGGAAGCCACTGCTCTAGTGGAATAAACCGTTATCCTCTCAGCAGGCTGTCGTCCCGCTGTCTCATAAGCTAAGAGGATGACACTCCTCAACCAGAAAGATAGAGAAGTCGTAGTAGCCTTCTGCCCCTTACGCTTCCCTGCATAGATGACAAAGATTGTCTGAATTCCTTAATAGCTGAAGATAGAACTTCAAGGCACGAACCACATCTAGATTGTGAAGCAAATGTTCCTTTTCTGAAGAAGGATTAGGACACAAGGAAGGAACAACAATTTCTTGATTAATGTTACGATTCAACACCAGGAACCCTAGTTTAGTGCGTAAAACCCCCTTATCAGCATGAAAAAAACAGATAAGGGGGAGCACATTGCAAAGCAAAAATCTCAAACTCTGCGGACACAGGCAATAGCCAACAAAAAAAAAAAACCCTCCAAGATAACAATTTAATATCAACAGTATGCATAGGCTCAAACGGAGCCAGCTGCAAAACACTAAGAACAAGATTAAGGCTCCAAGGCGGAGCCCCAGATCTAAACACGGGTCTGATCCTAGCCAAAGCCTTATCAAAGGACTGCACATCAGGAAGTTCAGCCAATCTTTTGTGCGGTAACACCAACAGGGCCGATATCTGTCCCTTCAGGGAACTAGCAGATAAACCCTTCTCCAGTCCATCCTGGAGGAAAGCTAAAATTCTGGCAACCTTAACCTTACACCAGGAAAAACCACGCTCTTCACACCAGTACAAATAAGTCCTCCATACTTTATGGTAGATACAAGTAACTGGTTTACGAGCTTGAACCAGAGAGCGTCGATAACACTCTCAGAAAACCCTCTCTTGGCTAAGACTAAGCGTTCAATCTCCACGCAGTCAGCCTCAGAGAATCTAGATTTTGATGAATGAAGGGACCCTCTATCAGCAGATCTCTGCGACAAGGTAACCTCCACTAAGGAGATGTGGACATCCCCACCAGATCCGTAAACCACGTCCTTTGCAGCCACGACGGAGCAATCAGAATCAGAGATGCTCGCTCCTGCTTGATGTGAGCCATAAAACGAGGGAGAAGCGGTTATGGAGGAAAAAGATAAATGAGTCTAAACCTCTATTGTACTGATAGGGCATCGATCAGTTCCGCCTGAGGATCCCACAACCTCACCCCGTACCTGGGTAGCTTGGTATTAAGGCGAGATGCTATGAGATCTATCTCCGGCATCCTCCACTCGCTGAATATCTCTGCAAACACCTCGGGGTGAAGAGACCATTCCCCTGGGTAAAAGGATTGCCTGCTGAGGAAGTCCGCTTCCCAGTTGTCCACACCCGGAATGTGGATCACTGACAGCATACATTTGTGAGTCTCCACCCACTCTAGTCTCTAAAAATACTTCTCTCATTGCCAAGGAACTTCTCGTTCCCCCCCTGATGGTTGAAATAGACAACCAAGGTTATATTGTCTGATTGGAATCTGATAAACTGGGACGCACCCAGAAGGGGCCAAGTCTTCAAGCCATTGAAGATTGCTCGGAGTTCCAAAGTATTGATCGGAAGGGAGGACTCCTCCTAAGTCCACAGACCTTGTGCCTTCTTGGCACCCCAAACGTCTCCCCAGCTGGAAAGGCTTGTGTCCGTAGTTACAATCTCTCAGGATGGTCTCAAAAAGCACGTGCCTTGGTACAGATGATCTGGACAGAACCACCAGGAGTGCAAGTCTCGACAGGTTGTCCAGCACAATCTGTTGAGACAGATCTGAATGGTCAACGTTCCATTGTCTCAGCATGCAAAGTTGTAAGGGTCTGAGGTGGAATCTGGCAAAAGGAATGATGTCCATGCAGGACACCATGAGTCCGATTACCTCCATACACTGAGCCACTGAGGGTCTCAAGACATGCAGAAATTAGCTTGCAACATCTTTAATCGTGAGGAATATTCTCATGGAATTAGAAAATTAGACAGTTACTGTCCCTTAGACCTATTCTTCTTATCCTGCAGTAGGAAGGCACCTTTCCCTCCGGTAACCATAGAGATAATGGAGTCCAGTCCTGGACTTCAACCAGAGAACCCGGCAGGCTAGAACCGCAAAGACAGCAGCCTTTGCATTTATACAAATAATCGGTATATTCGCGTCACAGATGAAGGAGTTAGCAATTCTCAGTGCTTTAATTCTCTCCTTAATATCCTCGAGTGGAGTTTCCACCTCAATAAGCTCCAACAGAGTGTCGCACCAGTAGGCAGCTGCTCCACAACCGTGGCTACAGCTGCCGCCGGTTGAAATAAAAACCCTGTATGTAGAAACATCCTCCTCAGAAAAGTTTCCATATTCTTATCCATAGGCTCTAAGGGATGGAGCCCCACAATTCTAATCGGGAATAATTTTTAAAAAGTAGACGAGGGGGAAAAGTTCCTACAATTTACCATTCGTTACTAATAATGTTCGCCATATTTACTGGCACAGGAAAGGTCAGAGGAACCTTCCTATCTTCATAAACCCTGTCTAATTTAGGGATCTAAGGCGCTTTAGGGAGTGTAGCGTCTGGAACCTCTAGTGTAGACAGAACCTCCTTTAATAAAAAACGCAGATGCTCAATTTTAAATCTAAAAAAGGGAGGGTTTCTCCGCTGAAGGAGGTTTAGAAACTGAAGTCTCGGACTCAGAAAGTTCACCCTCTGCAGCTACAGAGGTTAACTCATCCTCCGATAGCTGGGATATAGTAGCTAAATACGACAAATATTTAGATAACTCTAGGTCAGTAGAACTATGTTTAACCTTTCTCTTGCGTTTGTTAGAGCAAGGAAAGGCACTCAAGTCTGCAGACACCGCCAATTGTAACTGCGCGGTGAAGTCCGCTGGAAAAAGGCCTCCTCCAGATAGAGGATTAGTTGAGCTGCGGAGAACTGCATATGGAGCGGGTAATGTAGAAAGGCTAGTAATTTCTCGTGAAAAAAGCACTATGAGCGCTAGGAGTATTAGCAGGCTTGTCTCCCTTATTAGACTTTAGAACAGTGTTTAGGCAAATAGAACAAAATTGAGCAGGCAGGCAAACCCCAGCCTCCTCACAATATAAACAGGAATTATTAATCAATACAGAAGGAGCAGAACCTTCTAATGTAGTATCAGAGTCATCCATAGCTTTGTATATACCCACAGACAGACAAGCAAAAAGAAACACTTTTATTAAAAAAACAGCACCTTAGTACTCCCAATGGCTGGGGCACTCACTACCTCCTAGACCCAGACAGCCAACAGTGAAAACGCTCTCCTCAGGAGTGATGTCTGCAGCAGGATCTTAAGAAATGAAAGAGACCGCACCCGGTACGTAAGACAGAACTATCCCTGCTATGAAAAAAGGGCGCCAAGCCAACACTTCAAAAACGAAACCTGTTTGTTCCAAGCCAAAATACACACATTCTATGAGCCTAAAAAAACCTCTCACATTAAGATGATATACATCCCCAAACTGTTCAAATAATCTCTCTGAAGGAGATATTAGCCCATGATCCTATTAAGGTATAAAGGAGCCACACTGTGACCCTGTATAGTGTTTTAAACAGGCACAGCCTCTCAAGTGTGACAGTCTTGCAGTAGCGCTTCTGACATGGACTTGAGTGTGTAGCAGCAAGCAGTGAAACTCGTTAACACTGATTGCTCAGGAGCTGTTAGTATATGTTAGCCTTACTGACGCCATCTTGTTTTAGTTGCCATTTTGTCTTAGGCATTCATCTTGTCTAAGAAAGGTTTATTATAACAGTTTATTATGTAGTGAGAAAGATGTATATGTTATGAATCTTTGTATAGCTAGAATGGCCTTGTGAATGTTCCTGGCGATGCGCCTGGAAGCCGTTATCTCTATAAGATGCCCACACTGCCTTGCTTTGGGCTGGGCTGTGGGCCCAGATGTACCTTTATTATGGTTATAGAAACATTTCTTCTCAAAACTCTATTTTATCCAATTATAATAATGAGCTTATTTCTTTCATTTGAAACACTGTGTAAAATGATGTAGTCATGAACGCGTCACTGTGTTAACCCTCTATGCTGTAATCACTGCCTATAAAATGTATTGTTCATCTTCTAATAAACAGAATAGGTGTTAGACTGATTGCTGCGTGGTCCGATTCCTGTTCTCTGGGATATCCCATCAAGTAACCCATTAATTTCTAGGTGAAAGTGTATGATCCAGGCCAAGTGCTGACTGACACACTCCCCCCCCCCCCCCCTGAAAATAACACCTAACAATTCTGGTGTCAGATCATGGGATTTGCACTGGGTAAGTAGATAAGTGTTTTTTTACTCTACTTTTCCCTCTGAGAATCTGAACCTAAATTTTTATTATTTAAAAAAAAAGAAAAAAAAAGGTGTTGGTGAGATATATATATATATATATATATATATATATATATATATATATATATATATATATATATATATATATATATATATATATAGGGTTAAGGGGTTCCTGCGGTGAAGGCGCAGGTTTTGCGGAGGTTCCAGTCCTGCCGGCATTTATAAGTGGCAAGTTTGAGTCTTGCTTTGTATTAACCCCTCTAGACAGGTTACAGTCCTGCTAGTTTAGACAGGTGTGGAGTCCTGTCTGGTGAAGCACGCAGAAAAAAGTTAGCGTGCACTTGACGGGCGGTTGAAGTCCCCCAGGCAGAGTGGCAGTGCTGTGTTACAGTGAGTTAGAGTCTCATCTGTGTTGAAGTTTTCCCTATATATTCCTATAGTAGAGTTTTATTACCTATCACTGGAATTGAATTGGTATTTGGTGCTGCTTTTGCTTGATTGCTTATGCTAATACTGCCATATAACTGTGCTGTGCTTAGAAAATATTAAGTAATTGTGCATTTTATCACTGCTGCTGCTATTATTGTGTTGTGGAAATGGGGCTGCTCATAGTACAAATTGTGATAGTAATGCTGAGATTCAGAAATGTAATATTAAGTATAAATCTGTTCAGCATGTACCATCTAGTGCTGGTAAGAATACCTTACGTATTACAAACCCTAATCCAGTTAAAGGTGAAACTCCTGATAAATGGGGGACGAAGAATGGAGACAGAGCAGGTGGAAGACATTGTTGTTGCATCTTTGGTAGCTAAAAAAAAGGGTTAACAATTTCTATTCAGGACAGAAGCATTTCAGGCAGAGAGATATCCACTCCAGAAAGGGAGAGGGATTATAAAACTGTCAGTGAGCACAGCTCTGTAGATTCAGTGAAAATATGTGCTCCTGTGTTAAAGAATGTTGTGGGCATAGAAGGGGGGCCACCGAGCGCACACACCAGATCACATATTCAGAGAACAGGAAAAAAAAAACTGTTACAGAAGCTCCGTTTGTAAAACTCTTTTGTTGTATGTGTGTTTGCAGTAACAAAACATAGATTCTGTGTATTTTATGTGTAATGAGTGTTGGTCGGTCGGTTCTCACTGTGTCTTGTATGACTTGTAAAAGATTTACTCTAAACCAAAAGATCTGAGGATGTATTATCCTGTCTAAAATTTGTTTATGTCTCAATCTGGTGGGAAAATGGCCATTCCTTGCAAATTCGGACGCTTTCAGATACATTTTAAATTTGGTAGAAAGTTAATCTTATTGTATTCCTAAATGTCTTTGGTATGTTATGAATTATATGTTTTCCTGAAAGAAAGAGAACATTAATGTGTTTTCTGTGTCACTAAAAGTTTGATGTATGTTGAAATTGCTTTAGAATAAATGTTGGGAGTGAATTTATGGTATGCAAGTTGATATGAGCTTGTGTGGGTATCGCTGTAAAAATGACCTTGGTGCATTTTTTTTCTTTCTTTCTGAATGGTAATTATTCAGGCTAGTTTCTTAGCTAAGAAATCGGACGTTGTAATGAGGTATTTTGAAGTGTTATTGTTGTAACTTGATTTTAAAGTCATATGTATGTTCTTAATTATGTGTGTTAATAACAATTTTTAGTTTTAAGTGATATTTGTTTTATGCAAATAAAGACTGTCCACCTGTTGCGGCATATAAATATATTGTTTTTGCAAGTGAACTAATTAAAGGATTTGTAAATGTGCGGATGATTGTGTGACTTTCGGTCACGTTCTGGTAAATGAAAATAGATTAACAGGTTGATTCAAGTATGTTGTGGGAGTAATGCAAGATTCATGCAAGGAGTTAAAACAGGAGAATAGAAAACACTATACGCTGTATGCTATTAAATGTATCTAAAGTATTTGGATCTGTTTCTGTTGCAAGTAGAGTAATTCAGTAGAGTTATATAATATTAATAGGTAACATATTACTGTGTAATATTATTTATGCTGTGATGGCTCTCATTTAAATATGCAGGTTATGATACAGTAAAGAAGTAGAATTGTAATGGTAAATAAGACAAGTGTCTTAATCATAGCTAGGTTATATATATGTAATATACATGTTATAAATGGTCAGTTCAATGATTTGTTATTTCAGCTGTCTACTATAAAAAAAGTAGGAGAAATGGTATTTTCAGGTTTATTTGTATATATGAAGTAGTTGCTTTTGGGCTTTTAAATCACAGTCTATTACAATGGGTTAAGTTTCAGGTTATAGCATATCTCATTGTCCTTATCTGATATTTGTCTGGAAAACTGAGCTATTTGTAAACAATAAAAGACACTCCATCAGGTGAGGTGGATCATTAAGAACAATTTAAAGGGGAAATTTTTGGAGAAACTGTACTTTTAATCTATTAGTGTTTGCACTGTGCATGCAAGCATGGGCTATATAGAACAGTGGCTGTACCATTATTATCTGACCTTTCGCGGAATATAGTACTTAGGTGTTTGTGTGTTCCTTTGTAAAGTTATGGTTAGGGATTTTATGTGTAAATATGCAACTAGAGATTATTGATCTTCTGAAGTGATCGCATTATTAGTGTGATCTCATAGTATTGTGCATGGTAGAATTTGCAAATCTAAGGCATAGAAAGTTGTTATAGAATTTTAATTATTTGTAGTATTTTGCTAGTGCTGTGTTTCAGTGAATGTATGTATATGTGTTGAATTTCAGGTTGATTCTGGTTGTTAAAAGTTTGTGCCGGCTGTTAATGTTTTGTGGAATGGACAGTTGGTTTTAAGTGTTCTCTAAGAGAATTATATGTTTTTATTTTTAGTGAATGCGTGTGGAAGGGTGCTGTATGAATGGAACATTGAATATTGAGGTGTATTAGATTTTGCCTGATGTTAAGAATAGTATACTACGGAGTGCATGAATTGTCTTTTAGTTTGCTGTTATATTGTGTTTGCGTGACACATAGGGTGTTTCACGCGAACAAAGGGGGAAGTATTGATAAATATCTTTATGTGATTTGGGTGATTGTTTTAAGTAAGAAAATAAACCTAAAATGTTTTTATTTTTCTATTTTGTTCTTGACACAATATTTGTATTTGCAGGATGAGATCATGAAGCTGTATCCAGAGAGTAAAAAACACTAACTGAATTATTTTTGAGTTTTTCATATTTAGGTAAAATCTGTACAGATAAAATTCCATAGTGCACTCTACAAAAGATTGAAGATTGAATGCAAGTAAACCTTTTAAATAAAGAAATGCCTGGTGCCTAGGTGAAGAAAGAAAAAAAGAAGAAAAAAGACCTTTTGTCAAGTTTGTTTTAACCCCTTAACAACGCATGTTGTACAGGGTACGTCGCACACAACCTGGTCTTTAAAAACCAGCGACGTACCCTGTACGACATTAGGGTTTAAAGCGGCTGGAAGCGATCCTGATCGCTTCCAGACGCTTTCCGGTTATTGCAGTGATGCCTTGACATCGAGGCATCCTGTAATAACTCTCCTTGGCCATCCGATACAGAGAGCCACTCTGTGGCCCTCTCTGCACCGGACATCGATGGCCGGTATCGTTGGTGGGTGGGAGCCAGTCTGGGAGGCGGTTGGGCGGCCATCGATGGGCCGTGTGATGTGGAGGGGGGCGGGATCATGGGCGGGATCGCCGGGGCACGCGCACGGGAGCGCACGCGTGCACAGGGCACGCGCATGGGAGCCAGCAACGGGTAGGGAACCGCTACACTGCGGAAAAAATGTGAACAGAAAGTTGGGAAAAAAAATAATAATAAAAATGATCTAAGGGATCTCGGAGGGAGGGAGGTGGGCGGCAAGCTACACTACAGAAAAATTATAAAAAAATAATAAAAAAATATATTTTATTGTAAACTGGGTACTGGCAGACAGCTGCCAGTACCCAAGATGGCTGCTAATACGTTAGAGGGGGAGGGTTAGATAGAGAGCTGTTTGAGGGGGGATCAGGGAGGTTGGGGGCTAAGGGGGGATCCTAAACATTAGCATATGTAAATATGCAAAAAAAAAATAATTATTTTTTGAGATACCTTTTATTTTAGTATTGGCAGACTTTCTGCCAGTACTTAAGATGGCGGGGACAATTGTGGGGTGGGGGAGGGAAGAGAGCTATTTGGGAGGGATCAGGGGGTGTGATATGTCAGGTGGGAGGCTGATCTCTACAGTAAAGCTAAAATTAACCCTGCAAGCTCCCTACTTAACCCCTTCACTGCTGGGCATAATACACGTGTGGTGCGCAGCTGCATTTAGCGGCCTTCTAATTACCAAGAAGCAACGCCAAAGCCATATATGTCTGCTATTTCTGAACAAAGGGAGTCACAGAGAAGCTTTTACAACCATTTGTGCCATAATTGCACAAGCTGTTTGTAAATAATTTCAGTGAGAAACCTAAAATTGTGAAAAATTTAACGTTTTTTTTTATTTGATCTCATTTGGCGGTGAAATGGTGGCATGAAATATACCAAGATGGGCCTAGATCAATACTTGGGGTTGTCTACTACACTAAAGCTAAAATTAACCCTAGAAGCACCCTGCATGCTCCCTAATTAACCCCTTCACTGCTAGGCATAATACACGTGTGGTGCGCAGCAGTATTTAGCGGCCTTCTAATTACCAAAAAGCAACGCCAAAGCCATATATGTCTGCTTTTTCTGAACAAAGGAGATCCCAGAGAAGTGTTTACAACCATTTATGCCATAATTGAACAAGTTGTTTGTAAATAATTTCAGTGAGAAACCTGAAGTCTGTGAAAAAATTTGTGAAAAAGTGAACAATTTTTTTTTTATTTGATCTCCTTTGGCGGTGAAAGGGTGGCATGAAATATACCAAAATGGGCCTAGATCAATACTTTGGGATGTCTGCTAAAAAAAAAATATATACATGTCAAGGGATATTCAGGGATTCCTGAAAGATATCAGTGTCCCACTGTAACTAGCGCTAATTTTGAAAAAAAGTGGTTTGGAAATAGCTAAGTGCTACTTGTATTTATTGCCCTATAACTTGCAAAAAAAGTAAAGAACATGTGAACATTGGGTATTTCTAAAATCAGGATAAATTTTAGAAACTATTTAGCATGGGTGTTTTTTGGTGGTTGTAGATTTGTAACAGATTTTGGTGGTCAAAGTTAGAAAAAGTGTGTTTTTTTCCATTTTTTCCTCATATTTTATAATTTTTTATAGTAAATTATAAGATATGATGAAAATAATGGTATCTCTAGAAAGTCCATTTAATGGCGAGAAAAACGTTATATAATATGTATGGGTACAGTAAATGAGTAAGAGGAAAATTACAGCTAAACACAAACATGTAAAAATAGCCCTTAAGGGAAAGAACTTGAAAAATGGCCTTGTCCTTAAGGGGTTAACCACCATACTGCAGTAAAAGTTGCTGAACTATCTTTGGATCCATTCTTTGCTTTGCATGCTGGTACCAGCCCCAGAACTGGACTCTGGGTAATCTATGACTGTTTCCTATGATGTGTGTATTCAGAACATAAAGGCTATCCTTCTCTTGACTGTGCCTTGCCTGTTGGAATTGAAGACCTGTTACGCTGTTACAGAGTTATCCACGAGTTAAATTAGGGAAGTATTGTTTTAACTTGTTTACTTATCGCTTGTTTTGTATTCTCTTGTAATTGTGTTATTTTTATTGATCATATTAGTTATAAGAAGTCATATAGCTTTGTCTACAGAAAAGTATGCCTTATTTGTATTAGTACACATTGTAGTTTATGTACTTAAACAAAGTAACCCTCTAGATAAGTGTAACTCTAAACCTTGCAGTGTTGTAACCTATTGAATGGCCTTCTGAGTAGAGAATATGTTTGCACCTGTATAGTTTAAAGAAAATGCTGCAATATCTCAGAATATTTTAGACCCTTCACCCTTGTGGAACACAGTGAGGATACGTCTCAGCTAGAAATTTATATTAATTATACAGAGAAATATTTATGGAGTAGCATAATTATAGTTATATTGATGGTATATTTTCTACCTACAATGGCTCTTATTGGAGCTGTGTTATGAAAGCAAATGTATGTTTCCCTTTTATTAACTGGTATGGTATCTGTAATTTGAGTTTTGTAAATGTTTGTCAATTAAAGGAATTATCTTACCATAAAGATGTGTTTACCTTTAAAAGAGTTTGTAGTTTTAATAATGTTATGATTGTATTCTTTCCTCATACAGGAGCGCGAGAGAATGTAGGTTGCATAAAATAATTATTAAACTAGTAGTGTTTATATCAGATGAGACTGCTATTAAGATCATAGTTGGAGAATTATAAACTTTACATATAGTAGCTTTGCAGAATAAAGGAACACTAGGTTATTAGTTCAAAGAGAAAGTGTGAAGAAATTCATTTTAAAGCCATGCAGCCTCTTGATGAAGTCTAGCAGTTTTTACTTGCTCAGTATTTATGTTTAAAGTATTATTTAAATTGTATAGAGAAGCTGTGAGTTATTCTCTGTAAACGTTTCAATGTATTTAGTTTGTATTATATATCCACAATGTTTTCCTGGTTTTAAATGACATAGGATAAGTTAAGCTATTAAAGGAATTGTGATGCTTACAAAAAGGTGAAAGAAGTTTTATTTGGACATAATTGTGATTGTATCGGGGGGTGTGCTCATCTTGTGCTGTTTTGTTTCCCTCTTAGACTCCTTCTGACTCGAGTGTCTGCTTGCTATTGGGATCCACTGGCTTTCCTTGTCTACCCCATGAACAAACCATCGGACTTCCAACATCTACCTGCAGAAGAACACTGGATAAGCACCCCTACTGCAAATGGACTATGGTATTGAAGCAGAGTGTCTGAGGAAGGTGGAGCTCTAAGAGGACAAAGACTGTTCTTAAAATGATCAGAGGCCACTCAGAGACACTTGTGCTGTACCCATGTCATGCTTCACTGTGGAGAATGTACAGAGCAAGAAACTGTCGGAAATATTGGGGGGGGGGTGCTAGCAATGCAGGTTGAGAAATAAAGATGAAGCGTTGTTTGGGGGTAGATAGGGGGCTGGTTGGGTCTTTGTGCAGATAGACTAGTAGTTTGAGGATGCTGGGAGGTAAACGGAGAGTATTGGAGGGGCCATACCTATGTGCAGTGACCAATTGTGCCCTATTGGCTTATAAAATTATAGCAGTAAATGTGAATACATTTCTCTACAGTATTCTCACATAGATTCATGTTATACCAAAGTATTAGGCTTATATTGTTGTTAAAGGTTTATTTACTAATTTTCTGTGCTTTTCCTTTTATGTTATTCTGTTAGAATAAAAGAGTGGTAATGTTAGGATATGTTAGCCTTGTCTAAGAAAGGTTTATTATAACAATTTATTATGTAGTGAGAAAGATGTAGATGTTATGAATCTTTGTATAGCTAGAATGGCCTTGTGAATGTTCCTGGTGATGCGCCTGGAAGCCGTTATCTCTATAGGATGCCCACACGGCCTTGCTTTGGACTGGGCTGTGGGCCCAGATGTACCTTTATTATGGTTATAGAAAAATTTCTTCTCAAAACTCTATTTTATCCAATTATAATAATGAGCTTATTTCTTTTCTGAGAAACACTGTGTAAAATGATGTAGTCATGAACGCGTCACCGTGTTAACCCTATATGCTGTAATCACTGCCTATAAAATGTATTGTTCATCTTCTAAATACAGAATAGGTGTTAGACTGATTGCTGCGTGGTCTGATTCCTGTTCTCTGGGATATCCCAGCAAGTAACCCATTCATTTCCAGGTGAAAGTGTATGATCCAGGCCAAGTGCTGACTGACACACTCCCCCCCCCCTGAAAATAACACCTAACAGGAGCTGTTAGCGAAAGTCTGGATGAGTTCACAGAAAAACTTTCCCTGCATCTCCAGACTCTAAATTTCATCAATACTCTCACTGAGAGGTTGATAACATAATTTATGTAAGAACTTACCTGATAAATTCATTTCTTTCATATTAGCAAGAGTCCATGAGCTAGTGACGTATGGGATATACATTCCTACCAGGAGGGGCAAAGTTTCCCAAACCTTAAAATGCCTATAAATACACCCCTCACCACACCCACAATTCAGTTTAACGAATAGCCAAGAAGTGGGGTGATAAGAAAAAAGTGCGAAAGCATATAAAATAAGGAATTGGAATAATTGTGCTTTATACAAAAAAATCATAACCACCACAAAAAAGGGCGGGCCTCATGGACTCTTGCTAATATGAAAGAAATGAATTTATCAGGTAAGTTCTTACATAAATTATGTTTTCTTTCATGTAATTAGCAAGAGTCCATGAGCTAGTGACGTATGGGATAATGACTACCCAAGATGTGGATCTTTCCACGCAAGAGTCACTAGAGAGGGAGGGATAAAATAAAGACAGCCAATTCCTGCTGAAAATAATCCACACCCAAAATAAAGTTTAATGAAAAACATAAACAGAAGATTCAAACTGAAACCGCTGCCTGAAGTACTTTTCTACCAAAAACTGCTTCAGAAGAAGAAAATACATCAAAATGGTAGAATTTAGTAAAAGTATGCAGAGGACCAAGTTGCTGCTTTGCAAATCTGATCAACCGAAGCTTCATTCCTAAACGCCCAGGAAGTAGAAACTGACCTAGTAGAATGAGCTGTAATCCTTTGAGGCAGAGTTTTACCCGACTCGACATAGGCATGATGAATTACAGATTTCAACCAAGATGCCAAAGAAATGGCAGAAGCTTTCTGGCCTTTTCTAGAACCGGAAAAGATAACAAATAGACTAGAAGTCTTTCGGAAAGACTTAGTAGCTTCAACATAATATTTCAAAGCTCTAACAACATCCAAAGAATGCAACGATTTCTCCTTAGAATTCTTAGGATTAGGACATAATGAAGGAACCACAATTTCTCTACTAATGTTGTTGGAATTCACAACCTTAGGTAAAAATTCAAAAGAAGTTCGCAACACCGCCTTATCCTGATGAAAAATCAGAAAAGGAGACTCACAAGAAAGAGCAGATAATTCAGAGACTCTTCTGGCAGAAGAGATCGCCAAAAGGAACAAAACTTTCCAAGAAAGTAATTTAATGTCCAATGAATGCATAGGTTCAAACGGAGGAGCTTGAAGAGCCCCCAGAACCAAATTCAAACTCCAAGGAGGAGAAATTGACTTAATGACAGGTTTTATACGAACCAAAGCTTGTACAAAAACAGAATTTATGTTTACCTGATAAATTACTTTCTCCAACGGTGTGTCCGGTCCACGGCGTCATCCTTACTTGTGGGATATTCTCTTCCCCAACAGGAAATGGCAAAGAGCCCAGCAAAGCTGGTCACATGATCCCTCCTAGGCTCCGCCTTCCCCAGTCATTCGACCGACGTAAAGGAGGAATATTTGCATAGGAGAAATCATATGATACCGTGGTGACTGTAGTTAAAGAAAATAAATCATCAGACCTGATTAAAAAACCAGGGCGGGCCGTGGACCGGACACACCGTTGGAGAAAGTAATTTATCAGGTAAACATAAATTCTGTTTTCTCCAACATAGGTGTGTCCGGTCCACGGCGTCATCCTTACTTGTGGGAACCAATACCAAAGCTTTAGGACACGGATGGTGGGAGGGAGCAAATCAGGTCACCTAGATGGAAGGCACCACGGTTTGCAAAACCTTACTCCCAAAAATAGCCTCAGAAGAAGCAAAAGTATCAAATTTGTAAAATTTGGTAAAAGTGTGCAGTGAAGACCAAGTCGCTGCCTTACATATCTGATCAACAGAAGCCTCGTTCTTAAAGGCCCATGTGGAAGCCACGGCCCTAGTGGAATGAGCTGTGATTCTTTCAGGAGGCTGCCGTCCGGCAGTCTCATAAGCCAATCTGATGATGCTTTTAAGCCAAAAAGATAGAGAGGTAGAAGTTGCTTTTTGACCTCTCCTTTTACCAGAATAAACAACAAACAAGGAAGATGTTTGTCTGAAATCCTTTGTAGCATCTAAATAGAATTTTAGAGCACGGACAACGTCCAAATTGTGTAACAAACGTTCCTTCTATGAAACTGGATTCGGACACAAAGAAGGTACAACTATCTCCTGGTTAATATTTTTGTTGGAAACAACCTTCGGAAGAAAACCAGGCTCAGTACGTAAAAACCACCTTATCTGCATGGACCAGATAGGGCGGAGAACACTGCAGAGCAGATAACTCAGAAACTCTTCTAGCAGAAGAAATTGCAACCTAAAACAAAACTTTCCAAGATAATAACTTAATATCTATGGAATGTAAGGGTTCAAACGGAACCCCTTGAAGAACTGAAAGAACTAGATTAAGACTCCAGGGAAGAGTCAAAGGTCTGTAAACAGGCTTGATTCTAACCAGAGCCTGAACAAACGCTTAAACGTCTGGCACAGCTGCCAGCCTTTTGTGAAGTAAAACAGATAAAGCAGAGATCTGTCCCTTCAGAGAACTCGCAGAAAATCCTTTCTCCAAACCTTCTTGTAGAAAGGAAAGAATCTTAGGAATTTTTATCTTGTTCCATGGGAATCCTTTAGATTCACACCAACAGATATATTTTTTCCATATATTATGGTAAATTTTTCTAGTTACAGGCTTTCTAGCCTGAATAAGAGTATCTACTACAGAATCTGAAAACCCACGCTTTGATAAAATCAAGCGTTCAAACTCCAAGCAGTCAGTTGGAGGAAAACCAGATTCGGATGTTCAAATGGACCCTGAATAAGAAGGTCCTGTCTCAAAGGTAGCTTCCATGGTGGAGCCGATGACACATTCACCAGGTCTGCATACCAAGTCCTGCGTGGCCACACAGGAACTATCAAGGTCACCGAAGCCCTCTCCAGATTGATCCTGGCTACCAGCCTGGGAAAGAGAGGAAACGGTGGGAATACATAAGCTAGGTTGAAGATCCAAGGTGCTACTATTGTATCCAATAGAGTCGCCTTGGGATCCCTGGATTTGGACCCGTAACAAGGGACCATGAAGTTCTGACGAGAGGCCATCAGAACCAAGTCTGGAATGCCCCATTATTGAGTTATTTGGGCAAAGATTTCCAGATGGAGTTCCCACTCCCCCGGATGCTCCTCCATCGCCAGGGAACTCCTTGTTACCCCCTGATGGTTGATATATGTAACAGTCGTCATGATGACTGATTGAAACCTTATGAATTTGGCCTTTGCTAGTCTAGGCCAAGCCTTGAGAGCATTGAATATCGCTCTCAGTTCCATTATGTTTATCGGGAGAAGAGAGTCTTCCCGAAACCATAGACCCTGAGTTTTCAGGGGTTCCCAGACCGCGCCCCAGCCCACCAGACTGGCGTCGGTCGTGACAATGACCTATTCTGGTCTGCGGAAGCTCATTCCCTGTGACAGGTTGTCCAGGGACAGCCACCAACGGAGTGAATCTCTGGTTATTTGATCTACTTGTATCGTCGGAGACAAGACTGTATAATCCCCATTCCACTGTCTGAGCATGCCCAGGTGCAATGGCCTTAGATGAATTCGTGCAAAAGGAACTATGTCCAGTGCCGCAACCATCAACCCTATTACTTCCATGGACTGCGCAATGGAAGGAATAAGAACAGAATGAAGTACCTGACAAGAGCTTAGAAGTTTTGATTTTCTGGCCTCTGTCAGAAAAACCTTCATTTCTAAGGAAACTATTATTGTTCCCAAGAAGGGAACTCTTGTTGACGGGGACAGAGAACTTTTTTCTATGTTCACTTTCCACCTGTGAGATCTGAGAAAGGCTAGGACAATGTCCGTATGAGCCCTTGCTTTTGACAGAGACGACACCTGAATCAGGATGTCGTCCAAGTAAGGTACTACTGCAATGCCCCTTGGTCTTAGCACCGCTAGAAGGGACCCTAGTACCCTTGTGAAAATCCTTGGAGCAGTGGCTAATCCGAATGGAAGTGCCACAGGTAATGCTTGTCCAGAAAGGCGAACCTTAGGAACCGAAAATGTTCCTTGTGGATAGGAATACGTAGGTACGCATCCTTTAAGTCAACCGTGGTCATGAATTGACCTTCCTGGATGGTAGAAAGGATCGTTCGAATGGTTTCCCTTTTGAATGATGAAACCCTTAGAAACTTGTTTAGAATCTTGAGATCTAAAATAGGTCTGAATGTTCCCTCTTATTTGGGAATTATGAACAGGTTGGAGTAAAAACCCATCCCTTGTTCTCCTAATGGAACAGGATGAATCACTCCCATGCTTAACAGGTCTTCTACACAGTGTAAGAATGCCTGTTCGAAGATAATTGAGACCCGTGGAACCTTCCCCTTGGGAGTAGTTCCCTGAATTCCAGGAGATAACCTTGAGAAACTATTTCTAGCGCCCAAGGATCCTGAACATCTCTTGCCCCAACCTGAGCAAAGAGAGAAAGTCTGCCCCCCACCAGATCCTTCCCAGATCGGGGGCCAACACTTCATGCTGTTTTGGTAGCAGTGGCAGGTGACTTGGCCTGCTTACCCTTGTTCCAGCCTTGCATCGGCCTCCAGGCTGGCTTGGTTTGAGAAGTATTACCCTCTTGCTTAGAGGGTGTAGAATTTGAGGCTGGTCCGTTTCTGCGAAAGGGACGAAAATTTGGCTTATTTTTAGCCTTAAAAGACCTATCCTGTGGGAGGGCGTGGCCCTTTCCCCCAGTGATGTCTGAAATAATCTCTTTCAAGTCAGGGCCAAACAGTGTTTTACCCTTGAAAGGGATGTTAAGCAAAAGCGCTCTGCGCGCCACGATAGCAAACCCTGAATTATTCGCCGCTAATCTAGCTAATTGCAAAGCGGCATCTAAAATAAAAAAGAGTTAGCCAATTTAAGAGCTTGAACTCTGTCCAAAACCTCCTCGTACGAAGATTCTTTATTAAGCGACTTTTCTAGTTCTTCGAACCAGAAACACGCAGCTGTAGTGACAGGAACAATGCATGAAATTGGTTGTAGAAGGTAACCTTGCTGAACAAACATCTTTTTAAGCAAACCCTCTAACCTTTAATCCATAGGATCTTGAAAGCACAACTATCTTCTATAGGAATAGAAGTGCGTTTGTTTAGAGTAGAAACCGCCCCCTCGACCTTGGGGACTGTATGCTATAAGTCCTTTCTGGGGTCGACTATAGGAAACTAATTTCTTAAATATAGGGGGAGGACAAAGGGTATGCCGGGCCTTTCCCACTCCTTATTTACTATGTCCGCCACCCGCTTGGGTATAGGAAAAACATCGGGGGGCACCGGAACCTCTAGGAACTTGTCCATCTTACCTAATTTCTCTGGAATGACCAAATTGTCACAATCATCCAGAGTAGATAATACCTCCTTAAGTAGTGCGTGGAGATGTTGAAATTTAAATTTAAAAGTTACAATATCAGGTTCTGCTTGTTGAGAAATTTTCCCTGAATCTGAAATTTCTCCCTCAGACAAAACCACCCTCCTGGCCCCTTCAGATAGGTGTGAGGGTATGTCAGAAAAGATATCATCAGCGTCCTCTTGCTCCTCAGTGTTTAAAACAGAGCAATCACGCTTTCTCTGATAAGTAGGCATTTTGGAAAAAAATGCATGCAATAGAATTATCCATTACAGCCATTAATTGTTGTATGGTAATAAGTATTGGCGCACTAGATGTACTAGGGGCCTCTTGTGTGGGCAAAACTGGTGTAGACACAGAAGGGGATGATGCAGTACCATGCTTACTCCCCTCATTAGAGGAATCATCTTGGGCAATATCATATCTATGGCATTATTATCCCTACTTTGTTTGGACATTATGACACAAATATATCACATATATTTAAATGGGGAGACACATTGGCTTTCATACATATAGAACATCGTTATCTGATGGTTCAGACATGTTAAACAGGCTTAAACTTGTTAACAAAGCACAAAAAACGTTTTACAATAAAACCGTTACTGTCCCTTTAAATTTTAAACTGAACACACTTTATTACTGAATATGTGAAAAAGTATGAAGGAATTGTTCAATTTCACCACAGTAACTTAAAGCCTTAAAAGTATTGCACACCAAATTTGAAAGCTTTAACCCTTAAAATAACGGAACCGGAGCCGTTTTTACATTTAACCCCTATACAGTCCCAGGTATCTGCTTTGCTGAGACCCAACCAAGCCCAGAGGGGAATACGATACCAAATGATGCCTTCTATAAGCTTTTTCAGTGGTTCTTAGCTCCTCACACATGCATCTGCATGCCATGCTTTCCAAAAACAACTGCGCATTAGAGGCGCGAAAATGAGGCTCTGTCTATGACTAGAAAAGGCCCCCAGTGAAAAAGGTGTCCAATACAGTGCCTGCCGTTTTTATTAAAACAATCCCCAAGATTTAACAACTATTAAAAGTAATAATCTGCCAAATATACTTAGTAAAGTAATCGTTTTAGCCCAGAAAAATGTCTACCAGTTTTTTAAGCCCTAATGAAGCCCTTTATTCTTTTACTTAAACAAAGAAAATGGCTTACCGGTTCCCATAGGGAAAATGACAGCTTCCAGCATTACCGAGTCTTGTTAGAAATGTGTCATACCTCAAGCAGCAAAAATCTGCTCACTGTTTCCCCCAACTGAAGTTAATTCCTCTCAACAGTCCTGTGTGGAAACAGCCATCGATTTTAGTAACGGTTGCTAAAATCATTTTCCTCTTACAAACAGAAATCTTCATCTCTTTCCTGTTTCAGAGTAAATAGTACATACCAGCACTATTTTAAAATAACAAACTCTTGATTGAAGAATAAAAACTACATTTAAACACCAAAAAACTCTAAGCCATCTCCGTAGAGATGTTGCCTGTACAACGGCAAAGAGAATGACTGGGGAAGGCGGAGCCTAGGAGGGATCATGTGACCAGCTTTGCTGGGCTCTTTGCCATTTCCTGTTGGGGAAGAGAATATCCCACAAGTAAGGATGACGCCGTGGACCGGACACACCTATGTTGGAGAAACAATGAATATCAGGAAGATTAGCAATCTTTCTGTGAAAAAGAACAGAAAGAGCAGAGATTTGTCCTTTCAAAGAACTTGCGGATAAACCTTTATCTAAACCATCCTGAAGAAACTGTAAAATTCTCGGAATTCTAAAAGAATGCCAAGAAAAATGATGAGAAAGACACCAAGAAATATAAGTCTTCCAGACTCTATAATATATCTCTCTGGATACAGATTTACGAGCCTGTAACATAGTATTAACCACAGAGTCAGAGAAACCTCTTTGACCAAGAATCAAGCGTTCAATCTCCATACCTTTAAATTTAAGGATTTGAGATCCTGATGGAAAAAAGGACCTTGCGACAGAAGGTCTGGTCTTAGCGGAAGAGTCCACGGATGGCAAGAGGCCATCCGGACAAGATCCGCATACCAAAACCTGTGAGGCCATGCCGGAGCTACCAGCAGAACAAACGAGCATTCCTTCAGAATCTTGGAGATTACTCTTGGAAGAAGAACTAGAGGCGGAAAGATATAGGCAGGATGATACTTCCAAGGAAGTGATAATGCATCCACTGCTTCCGCCTGAGGATCCCGGGATCTGGACAGATACCTGGGAAGTTTCTTGTTTAGATGAGACACCATCAGATCTATTTCTGGAAGCTCCCACATTTGAACAATCTGAAGAAAAACCTCTGGGTGAAGAGACCATTCGCCCGGATGCAACGTTTGGCGACTGAGATAATCCGCTTCCCAATTGTCTATACCTGGGATATGAACCGCAGAGATTAGACAGGAGCTGGATTCCGCCCAAACCAGAATTCGAGATACTTCTTTCATAGCCAGAGGACTGTGAGTCCCTCCTTCATGATTGATGTATGCCACAGTTGTGACATTGTCTGTCTGAAAACAAATGAACGATTCTCTCTTCAGAAGAGGCCAAGACTGAAGAGCTCTGAAAATTGCACTGAGTTCCAAAATATTGATCGGTAATCTCACCTCCTGAGATTCCCAAACTCCTTGTGCCGTCAGAGATCCCCACACAGCTCCCCAACCTGTGAGACTTGCATCTGTTGAAATTACAGTCCAGGTCGGAAGAACAAAAGAAGCCCCCTGAATTAAATGATGGTGATCTGTCCACCACGTTAGAGAGTGTCGTACAATCGGTTTTAAAGATATTAATTGAGATATCTTTGTGTAATCCCTGCACCATTGATTCAGCATACAGAGCTGAAGAGGTCGCATGTGAAAACGAGCAAAGGGGATCGCGTCCGATGCAGCAGTCATAAGACCTAGAATTTCCATGCATAAGGCTACCGAAGGGAATGATTGTGACTGAAGGTTTCGACAAGCTGAAATCAATTTTAGACGTCTCTTGTCTGTCAAAGACAGAGTCATGGACACTGAATCTATCTGGAAACCCAGAAAGGTTACCCTTGTCTGAGGAATCAATGAACTTTTTAGTGAATTGATCCTCCAACCATGATCTTGAAGAAACAACACAAGTCGATTCGTATGAGATTCTGCTAAATGTAAAGACTGAGCAAGTACCAAGATATCGTCCAAATAAGGAAATACCACAATACCCTGTTCTCTGATTACAGACAGAAGGGCACCGAGAACCTTTGTAACCTTTGTAGCTAGGCCAAACGGCAGAGCCACAAACTGGTAATGCTTGTCCAGAAAAGAGAATCTCAGGAACTGATAATGATCTGGATGAATCGGAATATGCAGATATGCATCCTGTAAATCTATTGTGGACATATAATGCCCTTGCTGAACAAAAGGCAAGATAGTCCTTACAGTTACCATTTTGAACGTTGGTATCCTTACATAACGATTCAATATTTTTAGATCCAGAACTGGTCTGAAGGAATTCTCCTTCTTTGGTACAATGAAGAGATTTGAATAAAACCCCATCCCCTGTTCCAGAACTGGAACTGGCATAATTACTCCAGCCAACTCTAGATCTGAAACACATTTCAGAAATGCTTGAGCTTTCACTGGATTTACTGGGACACGGGAAAGAAAAAATCTCTTTGCAGGAGGTCTTATCTTGAAACCAATTCTGTACCCTTCTGAAACAATGTTCTGAATCCAAAGATTGTGAACAGAATTGATCCAAATTTCTTTGAAAAAACGTAACCTGCCCCCTACCAGCTGAGCTGGAATGAGGGCCGCACCTTCATGTGGACTTAGAAGCTGGCTTTCCTTTTCTAGAAGGCTTGGATTTATTCCAGACTGGAGATGGTTTCCAAACTGAAACTGCTCCTGAGGATGAAGGATCAGGCTTTTGTTCTTTGTTGAAACGAACGAAAACGATTATTAGCCCTGTTTTTACCCTTAGATTTTTTATCCTGTGGTAAAAAAGTTCCTTTCCCACCAGTAACAGTTGACATAATAGAATCCAACTATAGAATCCAACTGAGAACCAAATAATTTGTTACCCTGGAAAGAAATGGAAAGTAGAGTTGATTTAGAAGACATATCAGCATTCCAAGTTTTAAGCCATAAAGCTCTTCTAGCTAAAATAGCTAGAGACATAAACCTGACATCAACTCTGATAATATCAAAAATGGCATCACAGATAAAATTATTAGCATGTTGAAGAAGAATAATAATATTATGAGAATCATGATCTGTTACTTGTTGCGCTAAAGTTTCCAACCAAAAAGTTGAAGCTGCAGCAACATCAGCCAATGATATAGCAGGTCTAAGAAGATTACCTGAACACAGATGAGCTTTTCTTAGAAAGGATTCAATTTTCCTATCTAAATGATCCTTAAACGAAGTACCATCTGACGTAGGAATAGTAGTACGTTTAGCAAGGGTAGAAATAGCCCCATCAACTTTAGGGATTTTGTCCCAAAATTCTAATCTGTCAGACGGCACAGGATATAATTGCTTAAAACGTTTAGAAGGAGTAAATGAATTACCCAAATTATTCCATTCTCTGGAAATTACTTCAGAAATAGGAACAGGAAAAACTTCTGGAATAACCACAGGAGATTTAAAGACCTTATCTAAACGTTTAGATTTAGTATCAAGAGGACCAGAATCCTCAATTTCTAAAGCAATTAGTACTTCTTTAAGTAAAGAACGAATAAATTCCATTTTAAATAAATATGAAGATTTATCAGCATCAATCTCTGAGACAGAATCCTCTGAACCAGAAGAGTCATTAGAATCAGAATGATGATGTTCATTTAAAAATTCATCTGTATAAAGAGAAGTTTTAAAAGATTTTTTATGTTTACTAGAAGGAGGAAATAACAGACATAGCCTTCTTGATGGATTCAGAAACAAAATCTCTTATGTTATCAGGAACATTCTGAACATTAGATGTTGATGGAACTGCAACAGGTAATGGTACATTACTAAAGGAAATATTATCTGCATTAACAAGTTTGTCATGACAATTAATACAAACAACAGCTGGAGGAATAGCTACCAAAAGTTTACAGCAGATACACTTAGCTTTGGTAGTTCCAGCACCAGACAGCGATTTTCCTGAAGTATCTTCTGACTCAGATGCAACGTGAGACATCTTGCAATATGTAAGAGAAAAAACAACATATAAAGCAAAATTGATCAAATTCCTTAAATGACAGTTTCAGGAATGGGAAAAAATGCCAGTGAACAAGCTTCTAGCAACCAGAAGCAATAAATAATGAGACTTAAATAATGTGGAGACAAAAGCGACGCCCATATATTTTTAGCGCCAAATAAGATGCCCACATTATTTGGCGCCTAAATGCTTTTGGCGCCAAAAATTACGCCACGTCCGGAACGCCGACATTTTGTGGCGCAAAAGAACGTCAAAAATGACGCAACTTCCGGCGACACGTATGACGCCGGAAACAGAAAAGATTTTTTGCGCCAAAAAAGTCAGCGCCAAAAATGACGCAATAAAATGAAGCATTTTCAGCCCCCGCGAGCCTAACAGCCCACAGGGAAAAAAGTCAAATCTTTAAGGTAAGAAAAATATTTGATTCAAATGCATTATCCCAAATATGAAACTGACTGTCTGAAAATAAGGAATGTTGAACATCCTGAGTCAAGGCAAATAAATGTTTGAATACATATATTTAGAACTTTATTAAAAAAGTGCCCAACCATAGCTTAGAGTGTCACAGAAAATAAGACTTACTTACCCCAGGACACTCATCTACATGTTGTAGAAAGCCAAACCAGTACTGAAACGAAAATCAGCAGAGGTAATGGTATATTTATAAGAGTATATCGTCGATCTGAAAAGGGAGGTAAGAGATGAATCTCTACGACCGATAACAGAGAACCTATGAAATAGACCCCGTAGAAGGAGATCATTGAATTCAAACAGGCAATACTCTCCTCACATCCCTCTGACATTCACTGCACGCTGAGAGGAAAACCGGGCTCCAACCTGCTGCGGAGCGCATATCAACGTAGAATCTAGCACAAACTTACTTCACCACCTCCATAGGAGGCAAAGTTTGTAAAACTGAATTGTGGGTGTGGTGAGGGGTGTATTTATAGGCATTTTAAGGTTTGGGAAACTTTGCCCCTCCTGGTAGGAATGTATATCCCATACGTCACTAGCTCATGGACTCTTGCTAATTACATGAAAGAAATGATTATTTAAAACTCCAGTCCTTTCTTGAAGGGAACATACCCATTACAGGATTATCCAAATCTTCTGACACTTCTCTGCCACCTCCTAAAGTGATGAAAGGCAAAGAATGACTGGGGGGGTAGAGGAAGTGGGAGGGATATTAAAGCCTTTGGTTGGGGTGTCTTTGCCTCCTCCTGGTGGCCAAGTGTTGTATTTCCTAACAGTAAGGAATGAAGTCGTGGACTCTCCCTGCCTTATGGAAGGAAAGTAATAGCTCATCTTAGCTTAATATTGATTTCAATTTTAGCTGGGTGGTCAGTAAAATCAGCTGGGTGGTGTGCCCATGAAATAGGCCCTAGGGAGAACCCAGACATAATATTAACAAACACAATAAAGAGGCTTTTCAATAATGTATCACAGGAGTGCTCCAAAACAGCAAAACCCTTTGAATGTTGCAAACAAAATTACAATTGTAAATGCTCTGAGAGAGAAATAGAGACTCTATACTGCCCCTTTAAGATGGTGCTGTAGTCTCTCTTTTTGCTATATCACTAGCTTGTGTGTTCTTTGTATTTTGCCCAATAGTGTTTATTTATAGTCACATTTGATTACATTTTGCTTACCTCCTTTTAGATAAGCGTGGGGTTCATTAGCCCCCAAATACATGGCTTCTCCAGGCTGCAGGGTCAGTACATTGAGGAAGTAGATTGCAAAGCAGCCAATATCCCCAGGAAACTGAGAGTGTAATGTAAGCAGCAGATCTCCGATGCAAGGAGAGACGTCTAATCCATTCTGAGCTGAGACAAAGAAGCTAATGTTAAAAAACTGTTATACAAAATAGATAGAATCAAGTGACACACAGACATGAGGAGAAAAATAAAATAAAACTAAATAATGTGGGGAGCAGTGATCAGATGCAAAAAAATAAAAAAGTGTCAATTATCAAAAACGTGAGCATTATAGTGTAATGTTCAGAACCCCGATTAATGAGACAATCAGCTATCCATCTAAAATTATTTGAGGGACCTTGCAGTACTGATAAGACTTATTATATAATCTCACCAGAACACAGGGCATTATCAAATTGGGCCTTGGATCTTTAAGGGTATAGAGAAAGTGAGAAATGATAGAGATAGAAATAGATGATAGAGATAGCATACATTAGTTAATAAGCCAAAAAGGAAAAATAGTAGCTGTAAGGTACAGTAAATATCTTGAGATCTTAATATAAAATATTTAGTTACGTACAGTAAGACAACTTTGCAACATACTTTTATTATTTATTTTGCCCCCTTTCCATATAATTTAGCTCTGAAAATTGTGGCTTCTTTAAAGGGAAACTGAACCCCATTTTTTTTCTTTTGTGCGTCAGATAGAGCATGCCATTTTAAGCAACTTTCCAATTTACTCTTTATATCAAGTTTTCTTTGTTCTCTTGTTATCTTTATTTGAAAAAGAAGGTATCTAAGCTAAGGAGCCCTGGACAGCACTTGTTTATTGGTGGGTGAATTTATCCACCAATCAGCAAGAACAACCCAGATTGTTCACCAAAAATGGGCCGGCATCTAAGCTTACATTCTTGCTTTTCAAATAAAGATACCAATAGAATGAAGAAAATTTGATAATAGGAGTAAATTAAAAAGTTGCTTAAGCTTAAAATTGCATGCTCTGAAACAAGAACCTTTAACTATCAGCCTGTTTATAAGCCACTACAGACAGCTTATCACATGCTTTTTTATTAACTTTTCACAACAAGAGACTGCTAATTCATGTGAGCCATATAGAAAACATTGTGGAGTCGTGCACAACACAGCACTAATTTGCTAATCAGTCAATAGATCATAAATAAATAGCCATGTGATCAGGGGGCAGTCTGCAGAGGCTTAGATACAAGATTTACACAGAGGTTAAAAAGTATATTAAAGGGACAGTCTACACCAAAGGGATAATCCCTTTATTACCCATTCCCCAGTTCTGCATAACTAACACAGTTATATTAATGTACTTTTAACCTCTGTGATTACCTTGTATCTAAGCCTCTGCAAACTGCCCCCTTTTTCAGTTCTTTTGACAGACTTGCAGTTTAGCCAATCAGTGCCTGCTCCCAGATAACTTCATGTGCACGAGCACAGTATATCTATATGAAATACATGAACTAACACCCTCTAGTGGTGAAAAACTGTTAAAATGCATTCTGAAAAGGAGGTGGCCTTCAAGGTCTAAGAAATTAGCATATGAACCTCCTAGGTTAAGCTTTCAACTAAGAATACCAAGAGAACAAAGCAAAATTGGTGATAAAAGTAAATTGGAAAATTGTTTAAAATGACATGCTCTATCTGAATCATGGAAGTGTTTTTTGGCCTAGACTGTCCCTTTAAGATAACCATGTTGCTTATGCAAAACTGGGGAATGGGTAATAAAGGGATTATCCATCTTTTATCCAGGTTTAGACTTGGTGGATATGTTTTTTTTACAAGACAAAAGAAATATCTTGTAATTACAAGGCGTTTACTGTCCCTTTAATATATATTAAAAAATATATAAATAAAAAAAAAACACCAATCCATAGTGAAGCTAGAAAACATATACATCATGGAAAGACAATTCTTGGATCACTTTTAGTATATCTGTGCCAATGAGATTAGCCCTAAAATTTTTATCTTATTTTTGTTGCCAGTGATTATATATAATATGGGTACAGTGACAGCACCAGGAGTATCCCTGTTCTCTGCATAAGTCTAGTACATAATGCTAACTGATTAACGAATGTAAGGAAACAGGACTAAGACAGTAAGTGAGAGGTGGGACTTCCGGCTGGGGCGGAGCGAACAGGTAGCTGCCGTCTGCCACGCTTCTTTGTGTTTGAGAATTAAGTTACTCTCCAGCCTCCCGAAGAGTACCTTGACCTAAATTTGACGAGTTAGGGCCGGTACAGGATCCACGGAACCCTGAGTGGAAGTCCTTATGAGGCATTAGAACGCTTTGTTGCTAAAGCATTCCTTTCTGATACCTTTGTATGCTGAGTGGCCCTCTGACTCGACTAGCAGCTTGCTGAACTTCACCTACCACCGAGTACCTAACTAACCTAAGCCTGGTATTCGATACAGGGGCTGTAGTTGATTTTGTGGCTGTGGCGGTTGCCACAAAGAAACGAGCCAGTGGGTAGTCATTAGTGGACCTTACCCGAATCGATAAGGTGTGCAGGTTTTCGGAAGGACTAACGCCATGGCGCACATCTTCGGTGTACTTACCCAGGATTCCGGTACTGTGGCAAAGAAGAATCTTGGTAGGATCTATAATATGCAGACGGAGGGATGGGCAAATCCCACGGCCCTCCGTAAAGTCAAATTTTTTCCGCTTTAGAGAGCAGCTGTCCCTACAGGTGGGGTACGAAAATGCTTTGAAGTATTTCCGCTATTTGGAAGGTGTGTGCTCTACATTGGAGGAATGGACCAATCCCATTACCCCTCGTAAACACACCTCCTATTGAATCTAGCGTGGCCCGTGCGGCTGATTGCTGTGGCGATGTCGCCTCTCCTTTGCTGGTATCGGTCTCCCTCTGCTGGGAATTGAGAGCCACCCTGCGGTCCTTGCCAGATCTTTCAGCCGAGCCTGAACTGTACCGTAAGTGCGCCTCATTTGAGTTCCCAATAAGTGCTGACTTTGTTTGCTGTGGATTTGTTTGCCTGCTGATCAATGAAGGGCTGCAGCACTCCATCTGTAACTAGCTATCCTCCGGGTTTGAGAACCAGTCAGTAGGCATTGTAACATTATGACTGTCAGATGGCTGAAGTTTTCCTGATGGGCAACTAACTTTGGGTTGAGCACTGTATATACGTAACACAGCCTATTGATATACTGTGTCTTTTTGCCTTTGGGACTCAAACATGCAAAGTACTTTCTAGTTCCCGCTTCTGTCTCAAATTAGTTTGTTATACAGACCGGGTTACTTTAGAATTGTGGTTCACTGTTGTCTAATTCCGGATGAGCCTGCATACCTTATAAATGCTGCACTGTAAATGTTAAGCTTTGGTCCGAATTTCAGGCTTCTTGTGTTAGGTTCTGATATATAATAAATATAGAAATTTATATAGCTAACTTGCTAGCGAATAATGGTGTAATATAGGAGAATATTCATATAATTGTTATTCCTCAGTGGTGTTGTCCTTTTATTTTGTTCAGGTTGCTGCCTCAAGCTAATATTGTATAGAGCCTATTGGCATTTTGTCTTAATATTTTCAGGTGTGAGTCTAGGACTATTTTGTAGTCTAAAATTATCCTTTCTAGCCGTGTTTTAGGAGGAACCCTAATTACATGTTATAACACACTAATAGTAGTTTAGGTGCACACTAAGTGCACTAGATTCTCCGGGTTAAGCAGGACCTAGTTCTAGTCTTCACGTATAAAGGAGTATATTATCTTGGACCTACTGACCCCCTATTTTTTTGAGTTTTTGCACATTTTTTTGACCCTATTTTCACAGAAGTCACTAGCTGCCATAGGGCAACATTACTCGCTGGTCAAGTTCAATTGACTTGCGCTTATATCTTGGTCTTTTTTTTTCACAACATTTTTAGACACTATAACTCACAAGTATTCACAGTGGCGAATGGATAGATTCATTTCTCACCAGACAGGTTCCTCTCCCATTATGCCCCCTAAATATAAGGATAAGAAAGGTAACATTAAAAATATAGATCCCACCCTTGATACTTCTCATGAGCGAGGGGCAGCTAGTATCTGCTTTAATGATATGTCAGAATTTGCTTCCGAAGTTGCTAAAATGATTGCACCGCATTTAGACATAATCAAATCGGAGATTTCTAATCTGACGAGTGAAATTAGACAATTTACAGCTAGAATGGAGGAGGTGGAGACAAGGGTGTCTGATTTGTAGGAAAGATTAAATCTTTATGTCCCCTCCACAGTCACTCAAGGCAAGGCCATCTCTCTTTTGCAGTCTCGATTGAGGCGTAACATTTTGAGGGTTATTGGCCTTCCAAAATCGGCTGAGTTCCAAGATCTGATGACCTTTGTCTCTGTCACTCTAACTCAGTCACTCTTGATCCCGCCCCCTCCCACACCTTTTCTGATAGAAAGAGCGCACAGAATTGGGCAACTTAGAGAGAATAATGTTGAGTCTAAACCCAGACCTATTATTTTTAAGTTCGTTAATTATCAAGATAAATTGCTATATTTGAAATATTACAGGAAACTCAATTCCCTTTCTATTGACATGCACAAGATCTTGATTTTTCAAGACTTCTCTTCCGAAACCCTGACTAAAAGAAGAGAAATGTCTCCCTTCTATACGAAATTCATGAAAGCAGAGTGTAATGTTAGATTAGTCTACCCTGCGAAACTTCTAGAGTCAAGGGCAGGGATTTCATATACATTAAATAATACTAACGAAGCAGTATCTCTCTGTAAGGAGTTGGGTTTACCATGAATCTGATTAATATATTATGAATCATTAGTGGCTGTCTAATTACTAGGATAAAGAATGGAGTTTGTTTTAATATGCTTTTTGGTTTTTAAACTCTGTTCGCAGGAATGTGACTTGTATATTATGTCTTCCCCCCCCCCCCCTTTTTTTTCCGTTTTATCAAATGATGAGTCACTGATTGTTATTAGTTTTTTAGATCATACTATGAAGTATATACAATGTTGCTGGGTTGCAAATTTATTTTCAGAAATGTGGTTTAAGTTGTGAGGCATATACATTTATGAGGGTCCCCCCCCCCTTTTTTTTTTCCTATCTCTTCTCTGTTTCTCCCCCTCCCCTTCCCTCCACAATTTCTTTGTACTGATCTTTTGTACCCATTCTTAGTTGAGATAAATGTTATCAACTTTTAAAATAGTTTCATGGAATGTAGGTGGCATAACCTCCCCAATAAAAAGGAAATCAATAATTAAGCATCTCGGTAAGTTTAAACCGGATATTGCTTTCTTACAGGAGATCCATTTAAAATCATCTGAAATCTTTAAACTTCAGACTAATTGGGTTGGTGAAGTCATTGCTGCCCCCTATAACTCACGGAAGAGAGGCATGGCAATTCTTTTTAATAAATCCCTAGATTACAAACTAGAATCCACTTTTTCAGATCCGGAAGGCCGCTTTCAAATTATAGAGATGCTTTATAATAAAACACGATTCATTCTCTGTAATATTTACAGCCCCAACAAGGTTGACAAGGAATTTTGGAACAATATGGCACTAAATCTACATAAATATAGATGTAAGGGCAAAATCTCAGTGGCAGGAGATTTCAATTTAATCACGGAACCCATACTAGATAGAGCTAAAAAAAATCCATGGATTATAAGGGATAGGAAAGTTTGTATCCTTCAGAAATTTTGTTTTCACTTAAAGTTAATAGATATCTGGCGCTCTCAGAATCCAGACTTAAGATCTTATACATGTATGTCTAAAGGACATCAATCTCTGTCTAGGATTGATCTGTTTCTGATCGCTGAGTCCTTGATTGGTCTTAAATGGAGAGCAGATATTGGTGACATAGTAATTTCGGATCATGCTATTATTACGTTATCACTTAATGCGTCCCTTATACATCCGCCCTGTAACCAGACCATTTTTTTCCCGAAATACCTGGTGAACAATGTTAAATTTCAAAATTGGCTGAATGTGCAATGGAGAGAATTTGTTAATTATAATATTTCATATATAGAGAAATTAGAGGTGTTTTGGGAATCCGCCAAGGCTGTGCTAAGAGATAAGATAAAGGCCTATATGTGCCGACTTATAAAAAAACTTTGCGTGATATTTTTTTATTAAACAGAAAACTACTTAAGAGGTTCGTAGGCAAAAGGCTCCTTATGGAGGATTTGTGGGTAGGTCCGCTAAATTATTGGCTAGGATTACGAAATCAATTAACAGGAATAGTATAGCGGCAATCAGAAGTGGTACCGATAGATTTACTAATAATGTGGATATTAGTAGAGTTTTCTTTAACTATTTCAGAGAGCTATATAAGCACGAGGAGCATGAGGTAAATAAAGAAAAAGTATTTGGGGGAAAAATTTTAAATTCTTTAGAAATTTTGGCTGGAATCAACAGACCTATTTCAGAGGATGAAATTTTAGTGGCGATTAAGATAGCCAAGACCAATAAAGCGGCTGGCCCAGATTGTCTTCCTATCAAATTTTATAGGATTCTACAGTCTCAAATATCCCCATTACTTGAGAAACTATTCAATTTGTATTTTATTAACAATACCAAATGTTCCTCATATTTTACAGCCGCCAATATATCTTTAATCCTTAAAAAAAATAAAGACCCGGAACTTACATCCTCATACAGGCCCATATCAGTATTGCCAACATTTATTATAGCCAATAGATTAAAACCACATTTAGGCCTGATAATCCATGAAAATCAATCAGGTTTTATGTCAGGTAGGAACCCGGCCAAGAATATGCGAAAGGTAATGACATTGCTAGATATTTTTTGGAATAAATTTAAATCTTCTAGACATAAGGATACTGTAGATTTGGCCATATTAACAGTTGATGCAGAAAAAGCGTTCGATCGTATCTTCTGGAAACATTTATTTTTCTCTTTAGAATAGTTTGGCTTGACTGGATATCCTAATAATTGTATTCACCTAATATATTGTGCTCCGGCCTCTGCTATAATTATTAAATGGTGAGATCTCACAGCGCCTGGTTCTACAAAGGGGTACCAGACAAGGTTGCCCTCTCTTTCCGTTACTATTTAATGTATCATTGGAACCTTTGGCGATTTTTCTTTGCCAACAATTGGAGGGTATTCATTTAGGTGGACATAAACTGGTTCTATTACTATACGCTGATGATTTACTCCTATTTTTAATTAACATTAAGAGGAATCTCCCTCTCCTTATGGATATTGTCGTAGTTTTTGGCCAAATCTCAGGCTATAAAATCAATCTGTCTAAATCCGAACTTCTATGGTTGAATAAAAAGGATCATAGCATTAAACATCCATTTATTGAAACCTTGCAGATTACCTATCTTGGTATCAAGTGAAGTCCCAACCCAGAAGAATGGTACAATCTAAATTTTCACAGATGTTTTGCAGAATGTAAGAAAAAGATAGAGGACTGGGTAAATCTACCAATTTCCTTAAAAGGGACACCGAACCCAAATTGTTTCTTTTGTGATTCAGATAGAGCATGACATTTTAAGCAACTTTCTAATTTACTCCTATTATCAAATTTTCTTCATTCTCTTGGTATCTTTATTTGAAATGCAAGAATGTAAGTTTAGATGCCGGCCCATTTTTGGTGGACAACCTGGGTTGTCCTTCTGATTGGTGGATAAATTCATCCACCAATAAAAAGTGCTGTCCAGAGTACTGAACCAAAAAAAGCTTAGATGCCTTTTTCAAATAAAGATAACAAGAGAACAAAGAAAAATTGATAATAGGAGTAAATTAGAAAGTTGCTTAAAATGTCATGCTCTATCTGAATCACGAAAGAAAATATTTTTGGTTCAGTGTCCCGTTAGCATGCATCACGCTAATTAAAACTACACTTTTTCCTAAATTATTGTATTTGATACAAAATATCCCAATCCCCATCCATAAAGCTGACATAATAAAATATAATAAATCTTGTTCTAATTTCCTTTGGAGAGGGGTGAAGGCACGTATTGCGGTACACTGTTTTATGAATGATAAAGTTGCGGCGGGTTTAGCCTTACCTAATATACAATCTTACAGTTTAGCCGCCCGTGCTAAGATTGCATTTGACTGGTTAACTGAACAAGAACAAGTCACCTATTCTGCCTGGGAATTATTCCTGGTGGCTCCCTTTTAATTAAATGCTATTTTGCATTGTCCAATAACCTCCCTCCTCTCGTCTGTCTTTTCCCTAATAACTTTAAAAAATATTATTACATCATGGCAAAAGCTCTGTGTCGAGGTGGGATGCTCGCCTTATGTTTCAAAGTTTTTACCTATTACAGGTAATCCAAATTTTTCGCCGGGTCTAACAGACAGTATTTTTAGACAGTGGTCCAGTAAAGGCTTGAAATATATTACACAAGCTCTAGATTTGGGTTTATCTCCTTTAACCTTTACTGATTTATGTATCAATATGGGCTTTCTAAGAGACTTTTATGCCTATTTGCAGATAAGACATTTTTGTTTCGAACTAATACAAAAAGGTATGGTATGGACTGGTCACTTTGAGATTTACAGAGTAGGATTAAAGGGACAGTTCACCCAAAATGTTTCTCCCCTTTAAATTATTCCCAATGATCCTTTTAACCTACTAGAGTGTATTAAATTGGTTACAAGTAGCTCCTTTACTCCTATTTCAGCATTTGATATAACTGATTTAGCCTGTGGTATCGCCACCTATACTGAACAAATTAATACTGGAGTAAAGGCTATTGAATAGCCTAAGTATACACAGCCAGCAGAAGAGATTACACTCTCAGTGGGATGCAGGATAGTTAAGTAATAAAATGATAATTTTCCATTGTTCTCTCTATGTATTGAGCTTTGGTGTTCCAGCCAAATAAAAGATAAGGAAGCAAGTCTGTTTACACAAACTTAGAACATAATGAGATCTGATATCACCTTTAAATTCAACCCATTGTAATAGGCTGTGGTTTCAAAGCACAAAATCAGCTACTTCATATACACAAATAAGCATGAAAATGGAATTTCTCAAATATTTTATACTCTGCAGTTGGTATAACAAGTCATTTAAAATACATTAATGGAAAAACAATTTTACAGTGTACTGCCCCTTTAATGCATATCAAATGGGTGTATACTCCATTTCTTCTCTTTATTCTCTTCTCAATCAACGTCCCTCTGCAGATCAATTGGAATATATAGTTTCTAAATGGAGTAACATTTTTGCTGATATAGATACTCAGGTAATAACGGACACCTTTAAATTAATAGAGAAAGTCTGGGTTCTGACGGCTTGGAGAGAGTCTCCGATTAAAATAAGTTTAATGGCGTATTTGACCCCAGAGAGACTATCTAGGTGGTATAAGACAAATATTTTATGTTCTAGATGCAGTGCCCCTGCCGCAGACCTACTAAATTGTTTCTGGGCCTGCCCTAAAATCAGGCAGTTCTGGGTTAAAGTGACGTATTGGATGAACTTAATACTACAGTTAGATTTTCATATTCAGCTGATGAAAATAAAAAATTTTTTAGCCAAATTCCAAGGAACCCATAAAAACTTTAAGCCAATTAACACTATTATATTCCTAGGGCGAAATCTTATTTTGAGATCATGGAAGGCGCAAGTAGCACCGTATTTGAAAAAACTTAAAAATGCATTGGCATCTCAATGTTTGTTAGAAGTTACAATGTAATTTACAAAACCCTACTGATGCCCAATTAGCACTATTTTTCAAGCACTGGAAAGTGTATATTTTGTCATTTCCAGTCTCTGCCCAAATTGCCCTAGTTAAACCGTTAATTAAAGCTTCCAATGTCCAAATACACCTGCCCAGCTCATGGCTCGGTAACAACTGAGTGTGGGAAGAGAGGGGGGGGGGGAGGTAGGGTCCCCCTTTTTTTTTTCTTTTTTAGGCAACATGGTAAAATGCAATAGTAGAGAATTTACGAAGTTTCACCTAGTGCTTTATTTGTGCTTTTCGGGTCTTGTGTGACTTTTGTTCAGATTTTGCTTTTTTGATCCTGTAATATTTTCTGTTGTTTGACAAATAAAAAAAAATAAAATAAAAAAAAAGACAGTAAGTGAAAGAAGAGACATTAACATGCTGAGAATCCAGTTTCTCAGATGTAAGTGAAATATATAAATGTGCTGGAATACTGTTGCAGTTGTTTACCTTGCTGAGATACTCGCTGCACCAGGAGGTTGAGTTGCTCAGCACACTCCTTCTTGCCACTCTGCATCATGTGTGTGAAGCATCTCTGCAGAGCATCCCGCACCTTTATACCATCACATGGTTCTACAGCACACATCTCCAACTCCTGCGCAGCCTCTTGGCCAATCAGAGCACAGAACTCTGGCACATCTGTAAGGAGATGAGAGAAATTCTAAATTAAAAAAGGGACAGTCTACTCCAGAATTGTTATTGTTTAAAAAAAAAAAATAGATAATCCCTTTATCACCTACTACCCAGTTTTGCATAACCAATACTGCTATATTCATACACTTTTTAGTAATTACCTTGTTTCTAAGCCTCTGCAGACTGCCCCCTTATTTCAGTTTTTTTGACAGACATACATTTTAGCTAGTCAGCACAATGTTATCTATATGACACACGTGAACTAGCAGTGTCTGTCAAAAAGCACTGAGATAAGAGGCAGTTCAATGGCATAGAAATTAGCATATGAACCTACCTAGGTTTAGTTTTCCACAAAGAATACCAAGAGAGCAAAGCAAATTTGATAAAAGTAAATTGGAAAGTTGTTTAAAATTGCATGCCCTATTGGACTATTGGACTGTCCCTTTAAGCGCAAACTATTGTCTTGGGTAGCCTAAGACACGCACACACACACACATATAAAAAATTTCTGTAGATTTTAACAGCAGACACAAATCATTACGCTAACCTACTATTCCACATTATAACAATTACGTCTTCCCTTATAATTTGCTGATAGTTGTTTTTGTACACTACACACTATATATATATATATATATATACACATACATACATACATACATACACACACACAAAAAAACAAAAAGGTATGCGCACATCCATTTTCAAAAGCACAACATATTTTTTGAACTGCTGCAAAAAATTGGCTGCAAACATCATCAATAGACAACTATTCTTTTAAAATAAAATTGGGATCTTAGTCACACAATATGACCATATTTTGCTTAGCCAGTCACCACTTACAAGGTGCCCCAATATAGACTGGTCCTAACACTACAGTCCTTTGCCACAGTGGGCTGAATCATTCCTGTTTTTACTCTTCATAATAGAATGAGACTCCCTGGCTTAATATTCACAACTCTATTATACTGTCATGAGCACACCTGAACTTGGGTGGGGTGCTTTAATTATTATTATTATTATTATCGGTTATTTTTAGCGCGCCAACAGATTCCGCAGCGCTATTAACAAAGGCAGAGTACAAAAAACAGTTATAGGGATCAAATGGGTAGAGGGCCCTGCCAAGAGTTGCACTGTTGTAGTCAGCTCTTGAGAAGGTGATCAACAAAAAGCTGGACTCTTAAGCTTACATGCCAGGGGGGTTCAGGGGATAGCAATGGAGAAAAGGAATTGGTATAAAGAAAGGTTAGCTTAGGTTGTATGCATCCCTGAACAGTAGAGTCTTTAGGGAGCACTTGAAGCTTTTAAAACTAGAAGAGAGTCTTGTAGAGCGAGGCAGAGAATTCCACAAGATGGGAGCCAGTCTGGAGAAGTCCTGTAAACGGGATTGTGATGAGGTGACAAGAGAGGAGGAGAGGAGGAGGTCGTGAGCAGAGCAAAGGGGACGGGAGGGAGAGTATCTGGAGACAAGGTCTGAGATATAGGGGGGAGCAGTGCAGTTGAGGGCTTTGTATGTCAGAGTGAGAATTTTGTGTTTGATCCTAGAGGCAAGAGGAAGCCAGTGAAGGGATTGGCAGAGAGGTGCAGCTGATGAAGAGCGACGTGTAAGGAAGATGAGTCTGGCAGAGGCATTCATTAAGGATTGTAAAGGAGCTAGGCGGTAGGTGGGGAGACCAGAGAGGACAGAGTTGCAGTAATCGAGGCGGGAGAGGATGAGAGAGTGGATTAAAATCTTAGTTGTGTCTTGTGTAAGGAAGTGTCTAATTTTAGAGATGTTTTTAAGGTGGAAGCGGCAGGTTTTAGCCAAAGACTGAATGTGAGGAGTGAAAGAAAGATCTGAGTCAAATGTGACCCTGAGACATCAGGCATGCGGGGTAGGGGTAATGAAGGAGTTGTCGACAGTTATAGAGAGATTGGGGGTGGAGAGTTTAGAAGAAGGGGGGAAAATAAGGAGCTCAGTTTTGGAGAGATTTAGCTTGAGGTAGTGAGAGGACATCCAGTTGGAGATGTGAGAAAGACAGTTAGTGACACGGGTTAGCAAGGAAGGAGAAAGGTCTGGTGCAGAGAAGTAGATTTGGGTGTCGTCGGCATACAAATGATATTGTAAACCATGGGACTTTATTAGGGAACCTAGTGATGACGTGTAGATTGAGAAGAGAAGGGGACCGAGGACAGAGCCTTGCGGTACTCCGACAGAAAGTGGTGACGGGGCAGAGGAGGCCCCAGAGAAGGCTACACTAAAGGTATGGTTTGACAGGTAGGAAGAGAGCCATGAGAGGGCTGTGTCACATATGCCGAAGGATTGGAGGGTTTGGAGCAAGAGAGGGTGGTCAACAGTGTCAAAGGTAGCGGACAGATCAAGGAGAATAAGCAGAGAGAAGTGGCCTTTTGATTTTGCTGTAAGTAGGTCGTTGGTAACCTTAACAATTGCTGTTTCTGTGGAGTGATGGGGACGAAAACAGAATTTATGTTTACCTGATAAATTACTTTCTCCAACGGTGTGTCCGGTCCACGGCGTCATCCTTACTTGTGGGATATTCTCTTCCCCAACAGGAAATGGCAAAGAGCCCAGCAAAGCTGGTCACATGATCCCTCCTAGGCTCCGCCTTCCCCAGTCATTCGACCGACGTAAAGGAGGAATATTTGCATAGGAGAAATCATATGATACCGTGGTGACTGTAGTTAAAGAAAATAAATCATCAGACCTGATTAAAAAACCAGGGCGGGCCGTGGACCGGACACACCGTTGGAGAAAGTAATTTATCAGGTAAACATAAATTCTGTTTTCTCCAACATAGGTGTGTCCGGTCCACGGCGTCATCCTTACTTGTGGGAACCAATACCAAAGCTTTAGGACACGGATGATGGGAGGGAGCAAATCAGGTCACCTAGATGGAAGGCACCACGGTTTGCAAAACCTTTCTCCCAAAAATAGCCTCAGAAGAAGCAAAAGTATCAAATTTGTAAAAGTTGGTAAAAGTGTGCAGTGAAGACCAAGTCACTGCCTTACATATCTGATCAACAGAAGCCTCGTTCTTAAAGGCCCATGTGGAAGCCACGGCCCTAGTGGAATGAGCTGTGATTCTTTCAGGAGGCTGCCGTCCGGCAGTCTCATAAGCCAATCTGATGATGCTTTTAAGCCAAAAAGATAGAGAGGTAGAAGTTGCTTTTTGACCTCTCCTTTTACCAGAATAAACAACAAACAAGGAAGATGTTTGTCTGAAATCCTTTGTAGCATCTAAATAGAATTTTAGAGCACGGACAACGTCCAAATTGTGTAACAAACGTTCCTTCTATGAAACTGGATTCGGACACAAAGAAGGTACAACTATCTCCTGGTTAATATTTTTGTTGGAAACAACCTTCGGAAGAAAACCAGGCTCAGTACGTAAAACCACCTTATCTGCATGGACCAGATAGGGCGGAGAACACTGCAGAGCAGATAACTCAGAAACTCTTCTAGCGGAAGAAATTGCAACCTAAAACAAAACTTTCCAAGATAATAACTTAATATCTACGGAATGTAAGGGTTCAAACGGAACCCCTTGAAGAACTGAAAGAACTAGATTAAGACTCCAGGGAAGAGTCAAAGGTCTGTAAACAGGCTTGATTCTAACCAGAGCCTGAACAAACGCTTAAACGTCTGGCACAGCTGCCAGCCTTTTGTGAAGTAAAACAGATAAAGCAGAGATCTGTCCCTTCAGAGAACTCGCAGAAAATCCTTTCTCCAAACCTTCTTGTAGAAAGGAAAGAATCTTAGGAATTTTTATCTTGTTCCATGGGAATCCTTTAGATTCACACCAACTGATATATTTTTTCCATATATTATGGTAAATTTTTCTAGTTACAGGCTTTCTAGCCTGAATAAGAGTATCTATTACAGAATCTGAAAACCCACGCTTTGATAAAATCAAGCGTTCAAACTCCAAGCAGTCAGTTGGAGGAAAACCAGATTCGGATGTTCGAATGGACCCTGAATAAGAAGGTCCTGTCTCAAAGGTAGCTTCCATGGTGGAGCCGATGACACATTCACCAGGTCTGCATACCAAGTCCTGCGTGGCCACACAGGAACTATCAAGGTCACCGAAGCCCTCTCCAGATTGATCCTGGCTACCAGCCTGGGAATGAGAGGAAACGGTGGGAATATCTTAGCACCGCTAGAAGGGACCCTAGTACCCTTGTGAAAATCCTTGGAGCAGTGGCTAATCCGAATGGAAGTGCCACAGGTAATGCTTGTCCAGAAAGGCGAACCTTAGGAACCGAAAATGTTCCTTGTGGATAGGAATACGTAGGTACGCATCCTTTAAGTCCACCGTGGTCATGAATTGACCTTCCTGGATGGTAGGAAGGATTGTTCGAATGGTTTCCATTTTGAATGATGAAACCCTTAGAAACTTGTTTAGAATCTTGAGATCTAAAATAGGTCTGAATGTTCCCTCTTTTTTGGGAATTATGAACAGGTTGGAGTAAAAACCCATCCCTTGTTCTCCTAATGGAACAGGATGAATCACTCCCATGCTTAACAGGTCTTCTACACAGTGTAAGAATGCCTGTTCGAAGATAATTGAGACCCGTGGAACCTTCCCCTTGGGGGTAGTTCCCTGAATTCCAGGAGATAACCTTGATAAACTATTTCTAGCGCCCAAGGATCCTGAACATCTCTTGCCCCAGCCTGAGCAAAGAGAGAAAGTCTGCCCCCCACCAGATCCTTCCCAGATCGGGGGCCAACACTTCATGCTGTTTTGGTAGCAGTGGCAGGTGACTTGGCCTGCTTACCCTTGTTCCAGCCTTGCATCGGCCTCCAGGCTGGCTTGGTTTGAGAAGTATTACCCTCTTGCTTAGAGGGTGTAGAATTTGAGGCTGGTCCGTTTCTGCGAAAGGGACGAAAATTTGGCTTCTTTTTAGCCTTAAAAGACCTATCCAGAGGAAGGGCGTGGCCCTTTCCCCCAGTGATGTCTGAAATAATCTCTTTCAAGTCAGGGCCAAACAGTGTTTTACCCTTGAAAGGGATGTTAAGCAAAAGCGCTCTGCGCGCCACGATAGCAAACCCTGAATTATTCGCCGCTAATCTAGCTAATTGCAAAGCGGCATCTAAAATAAAAAAGAGTTAGCCAATTTAAGAGCTTGAACTCTGTCCAAAACCTCCTCGTACGAAGATTCTTTATTGAGCGACTTTTCTAGTTCTTCGAACCAGAAACACGCAGCTGTAGTGACAGGAACAATGCATGAAATTGGTTGTAGAAGGTAACCTTGCTGAACAAACATCTTTTTAAGCAAACCCTCTAACCTTTAATCCATAGGATCTTGAAAGCACAACTATCTTCTATAGGAATAGAAGTGCGTTTGTTTAGAGTAGAAACCGCCCCCTCGACCTTGGGGACTGTATGCTATAAGTCCTTTCTGGGGTCGACTATAGGAACTAATTTCTTAAATATAGGGGGAGGACAAAAGGTATGCCGGGCCTTTCCCACTCCTTATTTACTATGTCCGCCACCCGCTTGGGTATAGGAAAAACATCGGGGGGCACCGGAACCTCTAGGAACTTGTCCATCTTACCTAATTTCTCTGGAATGACCAAATTGTCACAATCATCCAGAGTAGATAATACCTCCTTAAGTAGTGCGTGGAGATGTTGAAATTTAAATTTAAAAGTTACAATATCAGGTTCTGCTTGTTGAGAAATTTTCCCTGAATCTGAAATTTCTTCCTCAGACAAAACCTCCCTGGCCCCTTCAGATAGGTGTGAGGGTATGTCAGAACAGATATCATCAGCGTCCTCTTGCTCTTCAGTGTTTAAAACAGAGCAATCACGCTTTCTCTGATAAGTAGGCATTTTGGAAAAAATGCATGCAATAGAATTATCCATTACAGCCATTAATTGTTGTATGGTAATAAGTATTGGCGCACTAGATGTACTAGGGGCCTCTTGTGTGGGCAAAACTGGTGTAGACACAGAAGGGGATGATGCAGTACCATGCTTACTCCCCTCATTAGAGGAATCATCTTGGGCAATATCATATCTATGGCATTATTATCCCTACTTTGTTTGGACATTATGACACAAATATATCACATATACTTAAATGGGGAGACACATTGGCTTTCATACATATAGAACATCGTTATCTGATGGTTCAGACATGTTAAACAGGCTTAAACTTGTCAACAAAGCACAAAAAACGTTTTACAATAAAACCGTTACTGTCCCTTTAAATTTCAAACTGAACACACTTTATTACTGAATATGTGAAAAAGTATGAAGGAATTGTTCAAATTTCACCAAAATTTCACCACAGTAACTTAAAGCCTTAAAAGTATTGCACACCAAATTTGAAAGCTTTAACCCTTAAAATAACGGAACCGGAGCCGTTTTTACATTTAACCCCTATACAGTCCCAGGTATCTGTTTTGCTGAGACCCAACCAAGCCCAGAGGGGAATACGATACCAAATGATGCCTTCTATAAGCTTTTTCAGTGGTTCTTAGCTCCTCACACATGCATCTGCATGCCATGCTTTCCAAAAACAACTGCGCATTAGAGGCGCGAAAATGAGGCTCTGTCTATGACTAGAAAAGGCCCCCAGTGAAAAAGGTGTCCAATACAGTGCCTGCCGTTTTTATTAAAACAATCCCCAAGATTTAACAACTATTAAAAGTAATAATCTGCCAAATATACTTAGTAAAGTAATCGTTTTAGCCCAGAAAAAGGTCTACCAGTTTTTTAAGCCCTAATGAAGCCCTTTATTCTTTTACTTAAACTAAGAAAATGGCTTACCGGTTCCCATAGGGAAAATGACAGCTTCCAGCATTACCGAGTCTTGTTAGAAATGTGTCATACCTCAAGCAGCAAAAGTCTGCTCACTGTTTCCCCCAACTGAAGTTAATTCCTCTCAACAGTCCTGTGTGGAAGCAGCCATCGATTTTAGTAACGGTTGCTAAAATCATTTTCCTCTTACAAACAGAAATCTTCATCTCTTTCCTGTTTCAGAGTAAATAGTACATACCAGCACTATTTTAAAATAACAAACTCTTGATTGAAGAATAAAAACTACATTTAAACACCAAAAAACTCTAAGCCATCTCCGTGGAGATGTTGCCTGTACAACGGCAAAGAGAATGACTGGGGAAGGCGGAGCCTAGGAGGGATCATGTGACCAGCTTTGCTGGGCTCTTTGCCATTTCCTGTTGGGGAAGAGAATATCCCACAAGTAAGGATGACGCCGTGGACCGGACACACCTATGTTGGAGAAATCCAGATTGCAATGGGTCAAGGAGGGAGTTTATTGTAAGGAAATGGGATAGGCGTGCATAAGCTAGTTTTTCGAGAAGCTTTGATGCAAGAGGGAGGAGGGAAATAGGGCGGTAGTTGGATGGGGAGATAGGATCAAGGGAAGGTTTTTTGAGGATAGGTGTGACCAGTGCATGTTTCAGCGATGAGGGAAATATACCATTGCTGAAGGAGAGGTTGAAAGTGTGTGTGAGTATAGGGGTAAGGGTGGCAGAGAGGGAGGGGAGTAGCTGTGAGGGGATAGGGTCAAGGGGACAGGTAGTGAGGTGAGAGCATAGTATAAGTGCCGAAACTTCTTCCTCAGTAACAGGGGAGAATGAACTAAGTTTAAGGTTATGTGGGTTGTGGTTGATTGAGAGCATTTGAGGAGGTGAGAGAATGGAATTATGTTGAGAGCTGATTTCATTTCTGATGGAGTTGATTTTGTTATTGAAGTGGTTGGCAAAGTCTTGAGCTGACAGAGAAGTTGTATTAGGAGGAGGGGGAGGGCGGAGAAGAGTATTGAAAGTGGAGAACAAACGTTTTGGGTTTAAAGAAAGATTAGAGATAAGAGTAGAGAAGTAGTGTTGCTTATGGAAATTAAGGGCAGAGTAGTAGGAGTTCAAGATAAATTTGTAGTGTTGAAAATCAACTGAACTCCTAGATTTTCTCCAGTGCCGCTCAGCAGTACGGGAACATCTTCATGGGTATCGTGTCAGAGGAGTATGCCAGGGCTGAGGATGAGTGTTTGATTTCCGAGCGATGGTAAAAGGGGCAAGATTGTCAAGGATGAATGTAAGGGTGGAATTATAGTGGCAGATAGATTGGTCAGGGCATGAAAAGGAGGAGAAGGATGAGGTTTGAGGGAATTAGAGAGCTGTTGTTGATCTAATGACGTAATGCTTCTGTGAAGTTTGGTGTGAGGAGCAGAAGGAGGGAGAGTTTTAGGGAGGGATGATATGTTGCAAGCAAGGAGATTGTGGTCAGAAAAAGGAAAGGGGGAGTTTGTGAAGTTTGAGAGGGTGCATCGATAGCTAAAGATCAGGTCAAGGGAGTGACCATCTTTGCGAGTGGGAGAATCAATCTATTGTGACAAACCAAAAGAGGAAGTGAGTTGCAGAAGTTGTTTTGCAGAGGAGGCAGTGGGATTGTCAAGAGGGATGTTGAAGTCACCAAGAATGAGGGAAGGGGTGTCTGAGGAAAGGAACTAAGGTAGCCATGCAGCCAAGTGATCTAGAAATTGAGTTGAGGAGCCAGGAAGACGGTATATGACTGCGACATGTATAGAAAGAGGAGAGAATAAGCGAATCATGTGGGTTTCGAATGAGGAAAATGTGAGGGAAGAGATGGGATGTATTTGTTGAAAGGTGCAACGAGAGGAAAGTAAAAAATACCTACACCACCTCCTTGTCTGTTACCAGACCTAGGAGTGTGGCTGAAGTGGAGACCCCCATGTGACAGAGCAGCAGTGGATGCTGTGTCTAGGGGAGAGAGCCAGGTTTCTGTTAGGGCCAGAAGGTTGAGGGAGTGGGAGATAAAGAGGTCATGTATAGAAGTGAGTTTGTTGCAAACAGAGCGAGATTTCCAAAGTGCACAAGTGAAAGGGGAAGTGGCTTTTGATGCAAGAGGAATGTGAGTAAGGTTGTCAGAGTTTTGTTTTTTTGAGTCTGTGGTATGGTATACATGGATGTGCATGGCTAGGCAGTTGTTGGGGACCAGGATTAGGGGAGATGTCACCAGCAGCTAGTAGAAGCAAGAGGGAGAGTGACATAAGATGAGATACAGATTGGCAGTAGTGAGAATGCTTTTGAGACAAGGTGCAGGGGGGAGAGAGAGTGTTTAGGAATAGGTAGAGTTCATGAGTACAAAAGTAATGTGAGTTTAAGAGAGATGGGCTAATGAACAGTGCAGGTGGAGAGGGAGGAGTAATTGAATAAAGTAGTTTGTTAGAGAGACAAAAAGGCAGCAAAAAGGAATAAGAATATATTAGGCATTTTTACAAAAGAAGGAACCAGTTAAACACATAAGACACAGTATTACAGTAGCAATTGCATTTGAAAACAGTAAGGTATATCAAACATAATATTACAAAAGTACTTGCCTTGTGTCTTGCCCCTTGCCCAATCCTTGTTCAATTCTTGTATAATTCTATTGCTAGTGAATCACCTATAAAATGTTCACTTTGAAAATGTGAACATATGTTGTTATAGCAATGCACAGGCCAGACTGGTGTGAAATATATGCAGGGAGGGCAGTCAGCTGAGTCCACTAAATTTAGTTGATTGCTAATCAAAAACAATTGGAAAGGCCAATTGGAAAGTTAGATTCTGGTCAGGGTGAGCTGTTAAGTAAACGGACAATAAAATTTGGGGGAGGTTAAAGGACCAGTCAACACAGTAGATTTGCATAATCAACAAATGCAAGATAACAAGACAATGCAATATCACTTAGTCTGAACTTCACATGAGTAGTAGATTTTTTTTCTGACAATTTTAAAAGTTATGTCTTTTTCCACTCCCCCTGTACCATGTGACAGCCATCAGCCAATCACAAATGCATACACGTACCATGTGACAACCATCAGCCATTCACAAATGCATACACACTTATTCTTGCACATGCTCAGTAGGAGCTGGTGACTCAAAAAGTTTAAATATAAAAAGACTGTGCACATTTTGTTAATGGAAGTAAATTGGAAAGTTGTTTAAAATAGCATGCTCTATCTGAAAAATGAAAGTTTAATTTTGATTGAGTGTCCCTTTAATACTATGGAATAAGACAGCTATACATTTTAGAATAATAGAAAGTATTGATAAGGATTGAATATCACATGGCAATTAAATGAACATTAGAAATAACACATTGGATAACAGTACAACAGATGTAGGACTAAGTTAACAAACTAAAATAATTTGCTCTATGTAAATATTCATGTACCAGAAGAGAGTTAGAGGAGAGTAAAAAACACCAGAGAGCAGTGAATAGTTGCAGATTGACAGGGTCTCTATTCACGTACCAGAAGAGAGTTACAGATGAGTAAAAAACACCAGAGAGCAGTGAATAGTTGCAGATTGACAGGGTCTCTATTCACGTACCAGAAGAGAGTTACAGGAGAGTAAAAAACACCAGAGAGCAGTGAATAGTTTAATAATAGTTTAAAGGATTACTTTCTGTTATAATTTTTAAGCTAAAAAACTAACATATTAAAGTTAATAAACATTAATTAAAACCTACTGACCTATATTTTCTCCAAAACGAAGTTTCATAACGTTCTAAAAGTTATATCTTTTATTCGCCGATGATGTCACGTTATCCTGCCCACTATTTTCAGCACTGAGTGTTCAAAATACTTAAACCAATAACTTTGTGTTTAAAGCGCCATTTTGAAACCTAGGTATTGTAAACGGATTGGTACAGAGCAAAGGATACTCACAGAGTGGGTTTGGAAAACAATTAAATTTGCAGACAAGATTTCTGATATACGGTAGAGATATGTTAATGAAATGCTATTGATAAAAAGCGTATTTGGGGTAGTTAGTTAGTAACAGGCATAGAAAATATTTACTTACAGTGGCCCTTTAATAATTAACCAATGGGAGATGCTCAGTCTCCCTGATTATGTTTTTTTTATTGTGTGACTAAGATCCCAATTTTATTTAAAAAGAATAGTTGTCTCTTGATGATTTATGCAATAGTTAAAAAAAAAATTGTGCTTTTGAAAATGGAAGTGCACCAATACCTTTTTGTTTGTGTAATTACTGGGTCATATTGGCAGCACTCCCAAAGATGTGTAATTTTTATTTGTATTAAAACATAATCAGGGAGACTGACCATCTCCCATTGGTTAAAGCACCCCACCCAAGCTCAGGTGTGCTCATGACAGTGTAATAGTTGTGAATATTAAGCCAGGGAGTCTCATTCCATTATGAAGAGTAAAAGCAGGAATGATTCAGTCCACTGTAGCAAAGGACTGTAGTGTTAGGACCAGTTTATATTGGGGCACCTTGTAAGTGGTGACTGGCTAAGCAAAATATGGCCATATTGTGTGACTAAGATCCCAATTTTATTTAAAAAGAATAGTTGTCTATTGATGATGTTTGCAGGCAATTTTTTGCAGCAGTTCAAAAAATATGTTGCGCTTTTGAAAATAGATGTGCGCCAATACCTTTTTTTTGTGTAATTACTGGGTCATATTGGCAGCACTCCCAAAGATGGGTATATATACTTTTTGTAAGGTGTGCTAAACCAAATTTTGTGTATATATATATATATATATATATATATATATATATATATATATATATATATATATATATATATATATATATATATATATATCTCTCTCTCTCTCTATATATATATATATATATATATATATATATATATATATATATATATATATATATATATATATATATATATATATATATATATATATATATCTATCTATCTATATCTATATATATATATATATTCAAGCAATTTCCAGCTCAGCCCACCAAGAGGCAACCGCCTGGGTGCAAAAATAAGCAATATGAGTAACACAGTCAGATGCACTCTCAGGTCTTTTCAATTGATTCTTTAATGGAACGTTTTCGGGGTTCACAACCCCTTCATCAGCATCATACATACATACACACATACACACGCACAGTTGTGCTCATACGTTTACATACCCTGGCAGAATTTATGATTTCTTGGCCATTTTTCAGAGAATATGAATGATAACACACAAACTTTTCTTTCCCTCATTGTTAGTGTTTGGCTGAAGCCATTTATTATCAATCAACTGTGTTTACTCTTTTTAAATCATAATGGCAACAGAAACTACCCAAATGACCCTGATCAAAAGTTTACATACCCCAGTTCTTAATACCGTGTGTTGCCCCCTTTAACATCAATGACAGCTTGAAGTCTTTTGTGGTATTTGTGGATGAGGCTCTTTATCTTCTCAGATGGTAAAGCTGCCCATTTTTCCTGGCAAAAAGCCTCCAGTTCCTGTAAATTATTGGGTTGTCTTGCATGAACTGCATGTTTGAGATCTCCCCAGAGTGGCTCAATGATATTGAGGTCAGAAGACTGAGATGGCCACTCCAGAACCTTCACTTTATTCTGCTGTAGCCAATGATGGGTCGACTTGGCCTAGTGTTTAGGATCATTGTCATGTTGGAATGTCCAAGTACATACCATGCACAGCTTCCGGGCTGATGAATGCAAATTTTCCTCCAGCATTTTTTGATAACTTACTGCATTCATCTTGCCATCAATTCTGACCAAATTTCCTGTGCCTTTGTAGCTCACACATCCCCAAAACATCAGCGATCCACCTCCGTGTTTCACAGTAGGAATAGTGTACCTTTCATCATAGGCCTTGTTGACTCCTCTCCAAATGTAGTGTTTATGGTTGGGGCCAAAAAGCTAAATTTTAGTCTCATCACTCCAAATGACTTTGTGCCAGATTTGAGGCTTGTCTCTGTGCTGTTTGGCGTATTGTAAGCGGGATACTTTGTGGCATTTGCGTAGTAATGGATTTCTTCTGGCGACTCGACCATGCAGCCCATCTTTCTTCAGGTGCCTTATTGTGCATCTTGAAACAGCCACACCACATGTTTTCAGAGAGTCCTGTATTTCACCTGAAGTTATTTGTGGGTTTTTCTTTGCATCCCGATCAATTTTCCTGGCAGTTGTGGCTGAAATTTTAGTTGCTCTACTTGACGGTGGTTTACATTCAACAGAACCCCTCATTTTCCACTTCTTGATTAGAGTTTGAACACTGCTGATTGGCATTCTCAATTCCTTGGATATCTTTTTATATCCCTTTCCTGCTTTATACAGTTCAACTACCTTTTCCCGCAGATCCTTTGACAATTCTTTAGCTTTCCCCATGACTCAGAATCCAGAAACGTCAGTGCAGCACTGGATGAAAGATGCAAGGGTCTGTCAGGAGTCCAGAAACTCATTGACCTTTTTATATACACACACACTAATTACAAGCAAACAAATCACAGGTGAGGATGGTTACCTTTAATAGCCATTCAAACCCCTTTGTGTCAACGTGTGTGCATGTTATCAGGCCAAAATAACCAGTGTATGTAAACTTTTGAACAAAAAATAGGTAGCAAGGTGACAGCAGAAAAATATTTATTAAATTATAATCAAAGGCAAGGACAGGCAACGTTTCGGGATCTTATCCCTTCCTCATGCCACTTGGCATGAGGAAGGGATAAGATCCCGGAACGTCACCTGTCTGTTCTTGCCTTTAATTATAATTCAGTAAGTATTTTTCTGCTGTCACCTTGCTACCTATTTTTTGTTCATTGTTCTGGGGTCCAGGGTGGTGACCCTAAGGTGACGTGCAGCTTCTTACCTGTGGTGCTGGGACTTTACACTATTGATTTATGTAAACTTTTGATTAGGGTCATTTGGGTAGTTTCTGTGGTAATTATGATCTAAAAAGAGTAAACACAGTTGATTGATAATAAATGGCTTCAGCCAAACACTAACCATGAGTGAAAGAAAAGTTTTTGTGATACCATTCATATTCTCTGAAAAATGGCCAAGAAATCATAAATTCTGCCAGGGTATGTAAACTTATGAGCACAACTATATATATGAAACAAAGGGTAAACAGCGCTTATAGATAATCCTAAATATAGTATATAAATGAGTCTCAGAGGTAAAGATAAGCTATATGTATATGTATATATATAGAGTCTTTGATTGAAGAACAGAGTGGTGAGATCCAAGTGTGGTGGAAGTGTATTAGATACCCTTACCAAAAGTTACCCCAATCGTATGAGGTAAGTTTGCCGCATTGGAGGGTGTATCTGGTAGTTGGTGAATCCTGGATGGTATGATCTGTATTATTCAGCTGCCTCTTGGAGTAGAAGGAGGTGTAGGTCCCTCTGTACTGGTCTCTTTAGGAAACTTCCTGTGCTTGTTGCCTCTTGGAGCTTTGTTTAACTGTCTTGGTATGAACTTTTCTTGTCCGGATGTGTACCCAAAAAGACAGAAAGAGCAAGGATAGTGCAATACCGTTTTTATTCAATAAAAATATATAAAATAGACATATATCACACTCACATTTTTTGTCCTCAATGTTATGAGGTATGTTAACAGCACACGGGTTTAAAGGTGATTTCACAGGTTGTTATGTCCCGAGCCAGTCAGAAAATATGTATATAGTCAATGTCCCATAGATGTCATAAGCAATAGTCTTATTCAGCCAGACAGTTTATGCAATTAGCAAGTAGTTTATCCGGTTAGTATTGCTTGTTAGGTTAAATGACTGTAGTGGGATAGTCTGTTATAAGTTCAGATGTATCCAGAATGTTTGTATCAGTCAAATCAATGACAAATAACAGATAAAGATTGTTAATACAAATGTTGGATTAGCCAGTAAGTTAGATTGACATAGATCTAACAGTTCAGGCAGTGAGTATAATTAGTGACAAATCATAAAAGCGATGCATGCACATAAAGCAAGCACTAAAAACAAGCAATATACGAAAACAGTTTAAAAGAAAAACAATAAAATTGGTTCAATGTGATACCCTGACGCGTTTCAAAGGTTTCTGTGTCCTTCTTCCTCAGAGGGGTTTATTTTAGTTGCTGCATACATGTCCCTATTCATACCTACGAGGCGGCGGCACGCCCTGAAGTAGGCTGAATTCTATTGGTTCACGTGACCTGATGTTACATACTACGGCTCCAAGTGTATAGATGTATAAGTATAAAGAATATATATATAAAACAGTGTACCTTAGGCACATAAGTGTATATATTATAGATTGCGCTTCGTATTTGCCAGCGTTTCTTTGGTTATCCGCTTTTGAATTTGCGGTTCAGTTCCTAATGCGTATGACGTCATACGTAAACGACCTAGCTTCTATGCGTTTCTCTTAGCCTTATGGAAAATGTAGTACGCTTACTATCTCATTGGAATGCGATGAATTTTACATTTGACCTGACTATTCAGTGTTAGGATGTATAAATATAGCTTAGTGCGCTTATGGTGTTCTCCCTGTCTTATTGTAATGGCTAGCTGTCTAAGAGTATCAAAATTCTATCCCTTTATGATATAAGTATATCTTAATTTATCAGGTGTTTATCTTCATTATTCAGCCCACTGACCTTTATTTCTATTAACTCTTTCCCCTGTGTGTAGGAAGAATAAGAGGATGATGTTACAACTATAAATTGAAGTATATTAGTGTGCCATCCTCATAGTGTCTCTTGCTTTCTATTTATATCATATATTTCTAGTTATTCACATACATCCATTTATTCAAGGGGTAGATAGCTATATATATATATCTAGTGTATGGGAATAGTGATGTTTTAGTAGAACTATGTTAGTGTTTATAAATACATTATTTCTACACTATAGGAAATGTGTTCACAAATGATCCAATAATAGATTTTTCCAAATAAATATATATCTGAGGACTACATTAGTTGTATTCATATATGTAGTGCCACTTTCTTAATCGGATTATGACATCTATTCATCAAGGGGGAGATATGGGTCCAGATGTAAATAGTATATAGACTTATTTATTGGAGTAATTCGTTTTTACTTGTTAGCATGGACTAGGTTTATCTAAGATTCTAGTATGATAATTTATTATAAGTACAGGTCCTCGTAGGTATGAATAGGGACATGTATGCAGCAACTAAAATAAACCCCTCTGAGGAAGAAGGACACAGAAACCTTTGAAACGCGTCAGGGTATCACATTGAACCAATTTTATTGTTTTTCTTTTAAACTGTTTTTTCGTATATTGCTTGTTTTTAGTGCTTGCTTTATGTGCATGCATCGCTTTTATGATTTGTCACTAATTATACTCACTGCCTGAACTGTTAGATCTATGTCAATCTAACTTACTGGCTAATCCAACATTTGTATTAACAATCTTTATCTGTTATTTGTCATTGATTTGACTGATACAAACATTCTGGATACATCTGAACTTATAACAGACTATCCCACTACAGTCATTTAACCTAACAAGCAATACTAACCGGATAAACTACTTGCTAATTGCATAAACTGTCTGGCTGAATAAGACTATTGCTTATGACATCTATGGGACATTGACTATATACATATTTTCTGACTGGCTCGGGACATAACCTGTGAAATCACCTTTAAACCTGTGTGCTGTTAACATACCTCATAACATTGAGGATAAAAAATGTGAGTGTGATATATGTCTATTTTATATATTTTTATTGAATAAAAACAGTATTACACTATCCTTGCTCTTTCTGTCTTTTTGGGTACACATCCGGACAAGAAAAGTTCATACCAAGACAGTTAAACAAAGCTCCAAGAGGCAACAAGCACAGGAAGTTTCCTAAAGAGACCAGTACAGAGGAACCTACACCTCCTTCTACTCCAAGAGGCAGCTGAATAATACAGATCATACCATCCAGGATTCACCAACTACCAGATACACCCTCCAATGCGGCAAACTTACCTCATACGATTGGGGTAACTTTTGGTAAGGGTATCTAATACACTTCCACCACACTTGGATCTCACCACTCTGTTCTTCAATCAAAGACTCTATATATATATATATATATATACATATCGCTTATCTTTACCTCTGAGACTCATTTATATACTATATTTAGGATTATCTATAAGCGCTGTTTACTCTTTGTTTCTTATTTTCTTATATTTCATAGACTTAGTCTATTGCTAAATATTTGTACCAAATAGCTGTCTTATTAGATTTTCAGACCACTGACTAGCGCATTCACAGGAGTAACGCTTGTCTCCACTCATTTACACTGAGTGGGCACATTCTACTCATCCCCATACAAATATATATATATATAAATAGAACACTCGCCGTGAATCTAAGTGAATCTTTTAATCCAGTATGTAAACATTTTCGGGGAGTGACCCCGTCATCAGACAAGTGAAAAAGAAAGACAAAGTTACAATTTAAGTGCTGGTGTCTGTACGCCGCCAGTCCCCGCGGGAGAACGCTCCTCCGAAACCGGAAGTAACCAAGTGACGTCATCACGTTGGGTTCTGGCGGCGCACCGGATCACCATTGGACAAGGACCTGTGTATACAAAATGGTTGCGATGGTATTATCAAACATAGTGTTACGAGGCATTATTACAAATACAAATGCAAACTTATGCCAGAAGTACAAGCAGATCATGATAGTCTGCTAAAGTGTGTTAATAAGGTGTTTTAACTGTGTGATACGAGTATGTGCAAAAAGGTTATAGCAACCTATTAAAAGTAAAACACCGGGTCTAACCTACGAGGGACATAAAAAACAGACAGTGTGTATTATAAGTAAATGAAGAACAATATGGTTAGAGAATAAAAGAAAGGAAATAAAGGAAATAAGAAATATAAGAAAATAAAAAATAGAAAAGTAAGGAAACAAAATAGAAAGAAAGGGAGAAAAAAAAAAGTAAAAGTAAGAATAAGAGAGAAATAAAATAAGATAAAGTAAAAAATGTAGGTGACCAGTTTGTCATGAATGCAAATATAGGGATATGGCCTTAATGTTCCATTTGAGAAGCAGGTGCACATATGTAGATATGCAGGGGATTTGCTAAAGCTGGCCATTTGGCCATGATGCTGGTTACGTGTCCTCCATTCCTGAGGATAGACGTATTAACCAGGTAATTGGTCCAAAAAAAAGGGGGGGGAGGGGGAAACTAGAGGATGGTATAATGCCCTATTCCTGCATATGATAACCAGAAGGGTATGTACTGGTATTAAATCTGACTAAACCGGGAAAAGGAAGAAAAAGAGGGAAGAAAGGATAAAAAAGAGACAAGCAAAGAAGAAAACAGGACAAAAGGGAGAAATATCTCAAAAGGGGTACCGGGATTTAATCCCTTGGTGGAACTATCATATAATCAATGGTCATGTCAACAATAGAAATAACAATAACAGGGACTATTGACCAGTATTGGACCTAATGCCTGTAGGGGGCATTCTAATAGGAATAATGTGTAGAAAACACTGAAGTATGTGTATGGCAACTAACTATACTATACTATAGTATAAAGTTGCATTATGTAATAGCCAACATTAGTCGGAAAATGTATCTAACGATGACTATCAGCCCTCTAATGGGGATTTTGTCCCATGATTAGTATAGGGACTCTTTTCAGTAGAGATTTAAATTGAGCTTATGCTGTTGAGAAAGGCTGTTGGAGAGACCCCCTGTAATGTATCAGGGGTATCTATAAAAAAACAATGCCAGTCCAGATGTGTATTTAGTCCATTTGGGACCAAAGTACCCAATTCATAGGTCCATCTGGCCTCCCATTGAAGAAGTAGTCTTCTATCTCCTCCTGTCGTTAGCGGGGAGACGTGATCTATAAGTGTATATCTTAGATCCTTTACGGTATGACCTTTTTGGAGGAAATGTCTGGCCGCCGGTTGGTCTGACTGGCCCCTATCTATAGTGGTCCTAATCGCTGATCTATGGTTGGCCATTCTCGTGCAAAGGTCATCTATTGTCTTGCCTACATAGAATAGGCCACAGTTGCAGTGGAGCAAGTAGACAACATATGGAGTGGTACAAGTGAGTCTGTATTTATGGTGGTATTTCTTTCCACGGTGGGGATGAGTAAAGTAGGAGCCTGTGGTTAGCCTGTTGCAGGTAGTACTCCCTATGCAACGGTAACATCCTGGTCTTCCCTGTAGCCAGGTGGCTTTCTGGTAACAATGAACCGGATCTGTATATACCAGACTGTCCCTGAGTGACCTAGCTTTTCTGAACCCCACTCTGGGAGCCGGCATATTCTGTAACGGCAAATTGTTGTCTGTGACGATTATCTGCCAGTTCTTTTGTATAGCTCTTGACATCCCCTGTTTATCATGGGTGTAGGTCGTAACAAAAGCCATGCGTGCTCCTGTATTCTCCTTTTCTGCTTTATCTTGTTCTCCCAGTTGTTGTTCCTTGATTTTTTGTAGTTCCTTGGTTGGATATCCCCAAAATATCCGTCTCCTGTATGTTGTCATATTGTGTACAGATACTAAGTAGCAAGTTAGAATCCAATAAATAAGATTCCATTCTCCTCACCAGAGGCTGTAAGTGTGCATCCACAAAGCAGGCTATGGGTTGAAGCAGGGACTGTATAGACGATACTATCTGCCTACCTGGTGGATGTTCCAGGGACTTATGTATTTTTGGGACTGTATAGAAGACCGGCAGTCTAGGATATGGGGTCTTCAAATATTCCATTTCTTGTACAGTGATTTGCTCCTCTTGGCGTATTTTCTACAGATAAGCATCAATGGTTTTTTTGAAGGATCTTGTAGGTTTTATTGGAAGTCTTCGATAAGTTTAGGTGTCCTCCAATTGGGATAATGCCTCTTCCCAATAGTCCTTTTAGTTGAGGATGACAATTGCCCCTCCCTTGTCCGCCTTACGTATGATGATATTTTGGTCCTTGGCAAGGGTTTTTACTGCCTCTCGATCAATTTTGGAGAGATTTTTATATCCTGTATTCTTATCACGTATACAGTTCTCCAATTCATTATATGTTAGCCGTTGATAAGTGCGGATACTGGGGTTGGTACTGATGGGGTCAAATGTTGATTTTTTTCTTGAATTTTTGCAATTCCATTGGTGCTGTATTTCAGAAGTGTTCCTTAAGTTTTAATTGCCTGTGGAACTTCTGGATATCCACAAAGAGGGCAAAATCATCAGTACCACATGTGGGTATGAAGGTAAGTCCTTTGTTAAGGACCCTATATTCGATTTCAGTGAGGGTCCTGTCACTGAGGATTACCACTATATTTACATCCTCTGATTGGGGGGGTTTGAGTGGTTTGCACGTTGTGGCCACCCCTTCTTGGGAGTGGCAGCGGCCTCACCTGTTTTTTGACTGAGTGGTAACTCCAGTGGAAATGGTCTGTTCTTTATTAGGCCTGTTGATAGTCTGTTCTTCCTCTGAGCTCGCTCCTGAGCTATTCACTGTGGTTAAAGTAGCCGGTTTTCTATACCTTGAATGCTCCTGACGTCCTGGGTATTCTCTTTGTCTATCCTGCTTGGATAATTGCCAAATGTAAATGCGTTAGTCATTAGTAAACATTTCTAGTTTTTTGTTTTTAAATTGTATTAGATTTGTTTCATATTTGGTCAGTTGGAGCTTTAATTTTTCCAGCCAGTTGTCCTGCGTATCTGATGGTATCCAGGTATAGAAGTTCATATTGTGCTATTTCTATTTTTGTCTGTTGTAGTTGTGCACCTACTTCCTGTATGACCAGGAGTAGTAGGTCCAGGGAGCACTTGTTGAGAATGCTGCACCACTTCTCACAGAAAGAGGGGTTATATCTGCCTATTGTTGGAGTATTTCTTATTCGGAAGCCTCTTGGTATGTAACGCTTTCTGTGATACTCTGAAAGATGAGCCCTGTGTTATTCCAAATTTTTTAATCTCTTTTAGTTTGAGCAAATGGTTATAAATATAGACTGGTTTGTTTGCCGTTGGCCCTGTAGTCAATGCTTCAAACAAAGTAGTAGCGGCATCCTCTTCTGTGAAGTGGAATGTTGTAGCCCCAGGAATAACTTCTGGTGCTGCAGCTTCTGTTTCTGAAGCCTCCAAAATGTGTGGTTAGTTCCACATTAAAAACAATTCAGGTGTCCAAAAATAATTGTTACAAGGTAATAGAAAACTGTTGTAGGAAGCTAAAGACAAGAATAATAATATGATGCAAAAAGTCCTGCACTCACTATTCTAAATACTCGTCGGGGTGCATCCCAAAATATACACAAAAAATAATCCAAAGAGAGCACTCGCCGTGAATCAAAGTGAATCTTTTAATCCAGTATGTAAACCCTTTGGTGAGTAACCCCGTAATCAGACAAGTGAAAAAGAAAGACAAGTGTACTCACCAAGTGTTACAATTTAAGTGCTAGTGTCTGTACGCCGCCAGTCCCCGCGGGAGAACGCTCCTCCGAAACCGGAAGTAACCAAGTGACGTCATCACGTCGGGTTCCGGCGGCGCACCGGATCACCATTGGACAAGGACCTGTGTATACAAAACGGTTGCCATGGTATTATCAAACATAGTGTTACGAGGCATTATTACAAATACAAATGCAAACTTATCCCAGAAGTACAAGCAGATCATGATAGTCTGCTAAAGTGTGTTAATAAGGTGATTTAACTGTGTGATACGAGTATGTTCAAAAAGGTTATAGCAACTTAATATTAAAAGTCAAACAGCGGGTCTAACCTACGAAGGGCATAAAAAACAGACAATGTGTATTATAAGTAAATGAAGAACAATATGGTTAGAGAATAAAAGAAAGGAAATAAGAAATATAAGGAAATAAAAAATAGAAAAGTAAGGAAACAAAAAAGAAAGAAAGGGAGAAAAAAAGTAAAAGTAAGAATAAGAGAGAAATAAAATAAGATAAAGTAAAAAATGTAGGTGACCAGTTTGTCATAAATGCAAATATAAGGGATATGGCCTAATTACCAAACACTGCTGCCTGAAGGAATTTCCTACCAAACGCATCAAAGTGGTAGAATTTAGAGAAAGTATGTTGCCGCCTAGCAAATTTATTAAATATAAACCTCATTCTTGAAAATCCAAGAGGAAACTAATATATAAAAATGATTAATAATGCGTTCTGGAAAAAAAAAAAACTATCTTGCCTCAAAATAAACCTTGGTAATCAAGAGATTTAGCCAAAAAGCTAAAGAAACGGATGTAATCCTCTGACCTTTACGTGGACCAAGGATTGTCTAAAAACCTTTGTAAATTTAAAAGTAGAATTATAATGTTCTTACAAGATCTACATTAAGTAAGAGGCCATCAAATGAGGTCTTTGGATTAGGACGATGAGATGGGCTATAATCTCCCGATTGATGTTATCCAAAAAAATCACTTTAGGTAAAAAAAAAAAAAGTTTGAGTCCTTAAAACCCATCTTATTTTAATGATAATAAAACAAGAAAGAGCAATAAAAATTTAGAAATTCTTGCAACAGAAGATATTGCTAAAAGCAACAAAAACTTTCAAGATAGAAGCTAAATGACCAAAGCATGCAAGTTCTAAGAGAAACCGGCAAAGCTTATAAAAAAAAAAAAAAACATTCATTTTCCAAAGAGGAGATATTGGTTTACACACTGGATATATCCTGAACAAGACCTAGATGTCAAGACACTTAGCAATTTTCCTGTGGTATGAAGTGGAACAAAAACAAGTCATTATCTGAACAGACTTGCAAAAAGAAGAATTCTCGGAAATTTAAAAGAACGCCAGCTAAAACCCTGGTTTTTCGTAGCAAAAAGTAAACAACTTTCCAAATAATTTGAGGAATTTTACTTGTAACAGGCTTTATGGTCTGAAATAAGGAGTTCAATACAGCATAAAAGAAACCTAAAATAGGCATTCAATCTCTAATCCAACTAGATGAGAGACTTGAAATCTTGATGATTGGAGAAAGCTTGACATCAGAATCAGATTCGCAAACCAAGTTCTGCAGTGCCTGACTGGAGCAGTCAGATTAATGAAGAATGCTCTTCCATTTGAACTATGACGCTTGGAAACAGAAGTCTTTAGGTCTATGTCTTGGAGACCCCACAATCTAGTAGAATTTTTGAAACTGCCTTCATTGCTAAGGAACTGCAAGGTCTCCCTTGTTAGTGGATATAAGCTGTATACAGTTGTAATAATTGTCTTAATGAAAACTAGGATAAGTTTATCCCTTCAGAAGATGATAGCTTTAAAAGGAACCTAAAGATTGCATGTCTAAAATAATTATTGGTAACCTCGCCCACTGATGAAATCAAACTCCCTGTTCTCTCCTGGACCCCCAGACTGAACCCCAAACAAAGAGCATAGCTTCTGAAGACATTTTTCAAATTGGTGGCATAAAAGACACCCCAGTAAAATATTTTAGAAAACTATTCACTAGGACAGAGATTGCCTCACTGAAGAATATCAAAAGAATATATGAGATAGTTGAGTGATAATGTTTGCACCATTGTTAAATCATGCAATGTTGAATATGTCTCATCTAACTTTGATCCCTGATCCGCTGCATAAAGCAGAGTTTAAAATTACTAATAGAAAATAGACTCTAATTAATGAGCAAAAGAACTCTTAAATTAATTCTCTAACCATATATTCAAAGAAAACAACAGTAGAATGTTGGTATGAAATACAACTGAAGGAAAACAATAAAGCCTGAAAATATGCTGTCTAGGTATAGAGCCACTTAACTACATGATTATTTATAGCAGACAAGGTAGTTCCTAGTACCTTCATAAAAATTCTGTGATCTGTAGATAGACAGAACAGGAAAAATTTAAAATGTTGTCCTGAAAGGCAAAAAAATGTCTAGGAATAGAAAGGAAGGCATCCTTCTAATTTAATGCTGACATAAACTGACCCTGTTGAAGAGGGAGTAGAATTGCCCAGAGTGTTACAATTTTGAAAACAGGAACTCTGAGAAATTTGAGTCAAGAATTGTTTAAAAAATTCCCTCTTTCTTGGGAATACAGGGGGGGGGGGAAGGAGTGGGAAAAAAAGCTTAGCTTTGTTCCAAAAAAAGCTTAAACTACAGCTAATAAAATTCAGAAAGTCTTTTGGAACATTAGACAGAAGACACCTTCCTCAAAAAGATTTTGATTTGAAACCTATTCAGTAATCCTGGGCAACTATATGAACCAAGAGATCTTGGACATACTGTGATGGCCTTCTACCAGAAAATAATCTGATTTGGGCCATACCTTCCTGCGGATTTGGAAGGTTTAAAGAATACTTGGCCGTGTTCCAACTGGATTAAACTTCCAGAAGATCTGGGTCATTATAAGACGGAGGAAGATTTTTGGTTCCTAAATGGACAAAAAGGAATGAAAAAGAAGTGTGTTCTATTTTTCACTTAGGCTTCTTGTCCCGGGTGTTCTCCAGACACAGTGAAAATGATAATGCCAAGACGAGGTCCAAATAAATTCTTCCTTGAAAAGGAGAGATAAAAGTCTATCTTTGGACACTGTTTGCTGACAATGACTTTAAGGAACACTGAACCCAAATGTTTTCTTTCATGATTCAGATAGAGCATGAAATTTTAAGCAACTTTCTAATTTACTCCTATTATCAATTTTTCTTCGTTCTCTTGATATCTTTGTTTGAAAAAGAAGGCATCTAAGCTAAGGAGTCAGACAATTTTTG
>NC_069504.1:497020056-497032556 GCF_027579735.1 Bombina bombina
GCCGTGGACCGGACACACCTATGTTGGAGAAATTTGTTTAAGCACTTTAGGTCCAGAATTGGGCAGAAAGATACCTCCTTCTTTGAAACCACGAAAAAGGTTTAAATAAAACCCCAAACCTCTTTCTTCGATAAGCACTGGGACAACAACTCCTGAGGAGGATAGATCCCAAACGCACCCTAGAAAGGCATCCCTCTTTTCTGGTCTGGTAGACAGGTTCGAGAGAAGGAATCTTCCCTTTGGCGGATAATATTTGAAGCCTATATTGTATCTCTGAGATACCACCTCCAGGACCCACGGATCCTGTACTTCCTTGAACCAGGCGTCTGAAAAAAAGAGACAGTCTGCCCCCTACACGATCCGATCCCGGATCGGGGGCCACCCATTAATGCCGATTTGTTTTTGGCAGGCTTCTTATTCTGCTTGGATTTATTCCAGGACTGAGCCGGCTTCCAAGTACTCTTGGGTTGCTCGGGCTTGGAGTTGGATTGTTGTCGTTGGATTTGTCAGAACGAAAGGAACGAAAATTAGAAGATTGTCATCCTTTAGACTTGTTCTTCTTATCTTGCGGTAGGAAGGCACCCTTGCCTCCAGTAACCGTAGAAATGATAGAGTCCAGGCCTGAACCAAATAAAATATTTCCCTTGAAGGGAAGAGAAGAGAGTCTGGACTTAGAAGTCATATTCGCAGACCAAGACTTCAACCAGAGCGCCCGGCAGGCTAGGACCGCAAAGCCAGCGGCCTTTGCATTTAGGCAAATAATTGGCATGTTTGCGTCACAGATAAAAGAATTAGCAATTTTCAGAGCTCTAACTCTGTCTTGAATATCCTCAAGGGGAGACTCCACCTCAATGAGTTGCAACAAAGAGTTGCACCAGTAGGTAGCCGCTCTGGCAACCGCAGCCGCCAGTTGAAATAAAAACCCTGTATGTTGAAACATCTTTCTCAGAAAAGTTTCCATTTTCTTATCCATCGGCTCTCTGAACGAAGAACTATCCTTAAGAGGTATAGTAGTACGTTTAGTAAGAGTAGAGATAGCACCATCCACCTTAGGAATGGAGCCCCACAAATCCAGTTGAGAGTCCGGGACCTACTTTCTAAAAGTAGACGAGGGGGAAAAGGAAGAACCAATTCTTTGCCATTCGTTCTTAATAATAATGTTCGCCATCTTAACCGGTGTTCTGTGAAGGGACCGAACTTTGTAAAAGAGCGAACCATGTCACTTCCTGTGACGTTTCATCAGCTGTTGCTCTCATTTTGCCCCTAATACGCATGCGTGCCAGCGTCATCACATACCTGGCCACATACGTCACAGTAAAACTATTTAGACTTGTGAAATTCTGAAACCATTGTATAACGCATGCGTGGGCTTTTCTATCATAAATGGGGGTGTTTTATGGAACGATGTTTATTCAACACTGTATGTGAATTATGGTGTGAAACAGAAAGAAATGTATACTTATTTAAAAATATTTATTTATATATAACCTCAAACATGGAACAATGTTTATTCGTCCCTGCATGTCAAACAGCCACTTGGATATCGCCACTGCATGTCGTATTTTACAGTAAACATAAAGTCAAGTGCTTTCAATGTTTGTATGCGTTTGAAGTTATATATAAATAAATATTTTTAAATAAGTATACATTTATTTCAGTTTCACACCATAATGCACATACAGTGTTGAATAAACGATGTTCAATAAAACACCCCCATTTGTGATAGAAAAGCCCAAGCATGCGCTATACAATGGTTTCAGAATTTCACAAGTCTAAATAGTTTTACCGTGACGTATGCGGCCAGGTATGTATTGACGCTGGCACGCATGTGTATTAGGGGGAAAATGAGAGCATCAGCTGATGAAACGTCACAGGAAGTGACATGGTTTGCTCTTTTGAAAAGTTAGGTCCCTTCACAGAACACCGGCACAGGAAAAGTCAAAGGAACTTTCCTGTCTTTGTAAACTCTGTCTAATTTAGGTATCATAGGTTCTTCAGGCAGCGCAGCCTCTGGAACCTCTAACGTAGACAGAACCTCCTTTAATAAAAAACGCAAGTGCTCAATTTTAAATCTAAAGGACGGGTTCTCCGCAGCAGGAGGCTTAGATGCTAAGGTCTCCGACCCAGAAAGTTCACCCTCTGAAGCTACAGAGGTTAACTCATCATCGGATAACTGGGATATAATAGCCAAATCCGATAAATAGTTAGATGAAACCCGGTCAGGAGAGCTATGTTTAACCTTTCTCTTGCATTTGTTAGAGCGAGGTAATGTTTTGAGGGTCGCAGACACCGTCGTTTGTAACTGCGTGGCAAAGTCCGCAGGAAGAAGGCCCCCTCCGGATGGAGGATTAGATGTGCTACGGGGAACTGCATGTGAAGTGGATAATGTAGCAAGGGTAGTAAACTCACAGGACACTGAGTCCTGAGACGTAGATGGCTCAGAGGGAGTAAGAGCCTTAGCAGGCTTTTCTCCCTTCTTCGACTTTATAACGGTGTTAAGGCATATGGAACATAATTAAGTGGGTGGGGAAACCACGGCCTCCTCACAATATAAACAGGTATGATTTAGTACAGAATGAGTACCTTTTAACATGTCAGGGTCCTCCATAGCTCATGTAATACCCACAGGAGGACACAAAACATAATTTATGTAAGAACTTACCTGATAAATTCATTTCTTTCATATTAACAAGAGTCCATGAGCTAGTGACGTATGGGATATACATTCCTACCAGGAGGGGCAAAGTTTCCCAAACCTTAAAATGCCTATAAATACACCCCTCACCACACCCACAAATCAGTTTAACGAATAGCCAAGAAGTGGGGTGATAAGAAAAAAAGTGCGAAGCATATAAAATAAGGAATTGGAATAATTGTGCTTTATACAAAAAAATCATAACCACCACAAAAAAGGGTGGGCCTCATGGACTCTTGTTAATATGAAAGAAATGAATTTATCAGGTAAGTTCTTACATAAATTATGTTTTCTTTCATGTAATTAACAAGAGTCCATGAGCTAGTGACGTATGGGATAATGACTACCCAAGATGTGGATCTTTCCACACAAGAGTCACTAGAGAGGGAGGGATAAAATAAAGACAGCCAATTCCTGCTGAAAATAATCCACACCCAAAATAAAGTTTAACAAAAAACATAAGCAGAAGATTCAAACTGAAACCGCTGCCTGAAGAACTTTTCTACCAAAAACTGCTTCAGAAGAAGAAAATACATCAAAATGGTAGAATTTAGTAAAAGTATGCAAAGAGGACCAAGTTGCTGCTTTGCAGATCTGGTCAACCGAAGCTTCATTCCTAAACGCCCAGGAAGTAGATACTGACCTAGTAGAATGAGCTGTAATTCTTTGAGGCGGAATTTTACCCGACTCAACATAGGCAAGATGAATTAAAGATTTCAACCAAGATGCCAAAGAAATGGCAGAAGCTTTCTGGCCTTTCCTAGAACCGGAAAAGATAACAAATAGACTAGAAGTCTTACGGAAAGATTTCGTAGCTTCAACATAATATTTCAAAGCTCTAACAACATCCAAAGAATGCAATGATTTCTCCTTAGAATTCTTAGGATTAGGACATAATGAAGGAACCACAATTTCTCTACTAATGTTGTTGGAATTCACAACTTTAGGTAAAAATTCAAAAGAAGTTCGCAACACCGCCTTATCCTGATGAAAAATCAGAAAAGGAGACTCACACGAAAGAGCAGATAATTCAGAAACTCTTCTAGCAGAAGAGATGGCCAAAAGGAACAAAACTTTCCAAGAAAGTAATTTAATGTCCAATGAATGCATAGGTTCAAACGGAGGAGCTTGAAGAGCTCCCAGAACCAAATTCAAACTCCAAGGAGGAGAAATTGACTTAATGACAGGTTTTATACGAACCAAAGCTTGTACAAAACAATGAATATCAGGAAGAATAGCAATCTTTCTGTGAAAAAGAACAGAAAGAGCGGAGATTTGTCCTTTCAAAGAACTTGCGGACAAACCCTTATCTAAACCATCCTGAAGAAACTGTAAAATTCTCGGTATTCTAAAAGAATGCCAAGAAAAATGATGAGAAAGACACCAAGAAATATAAGTCTTCCAGACTCTATAATATATCTCTCGAGATACAGATTTACGAGCCTGTAACATAGTATTAATCACGGAGTCAGAGAAACCTCTATGACCAAGAATCAAGCGTTCAATCTCCATACCTTTAAATTTAAGGATTTCAGATCCGGATGGAAAAAAGGACCTTGTGACAGAAGGTCTGGTCTTAACGGAAGAGTCCATGGCTGGCAAGATGCCATCCGGACAAGATCCGCATACCAAAACCTGTGAGGCCATGCCGGAGCTATTAGCAGAACAAACGAGCATTCCTTCAGAATCTTGGAGATTACTCTTGGAAGAAGAACTAGAGGCGGAAAGATATAGGCAGGATGATACTTCCAAGGAAGTGATAATGCATCCACTGCCTCCGCCTGAGGATCCCGGGATCTGGACAGATACCTGGGAAGTTTCTTGTTTAGATGAGAGGCCATCAGATCTATCTCTGGAAGCCCCCACAATTGAACAATCTGAAGAAATACCTCTGGGTGAAGAGACCATTCGCCCGGATGCAACGTTTGGCGACTGAGATAATCCGCTTCCCAATTGTCTACACCTGGGATATGAACCGCAGAGATTAGACAGGAGCTGGATTCCGCCCAAACCAAAATTCGAGATACTTCTTTCATAGCCAGAGGACTGTGAGTCCCTCCTTGATGATTGATGTATGCCACAGTTGTGACATTGTCTGTCTGAAAACAAATGAACGATTCTCTCTTCAGAAGAGGCCAAAACTGAAGAGCTCTGAAAACTGCACGGAGTTCCAAGATATTGATCGGTAATCTCACCTCCTGAGATTCCCAAACTCCTTGTGCCGTCAGAGATCCCCACACAGCTCCCCAACCTGTGAGACTTGCATCTGTTGAAATTACAGTCCAGGTCGGAAGAACAAAAGAAGCCCCCTGAATTAAACGATGGTGATCTGTCCACCACGTTAGAGAGTGCCGAACAATCGGTTTTAAAGATATTAATTGATATATCTTCGTGTAATCCCTGCACCATTGGTTCAGCATACAGAGCTGAAGAGGTCGCATGTGAAAACGAGCAAAGGGGATCGCGTCCGATGCAGCAGTCATAAGACCTAGAATTTCCATGCATAAGGCTACCGAAGGGAATGATTGAGACTGAAGGTTTCGACAGGCTGTAATCAATTTTAGACGTCTCTTGTCTGTTAAAGACAAAGTCATGGACACTGAATCTATCTGGAAACCCAGAAAGGTTACCCTTGTTTGAGGAATCAAAGAACTTTTTGGTAAATTGATCCTCCAACCATGATCTTGAAGAAACAACACAAGTCGATTCGTATGAGACTCTGCTAAATGTAAAGACGGAGCAAGTACCAAGATATCGTCCAAATAAGGAAATACCACAATACCCTGTTCTCTGATTACAGACAGAAGGGCACCGAGAATCTTTGTGAAAATTCTTGGAGCTGTAGCAAGGCCAAACGGTAGAGCCACAAATTGGTAATGCTTGTCTAGAAAAGAGAATCTCAGGAACTGATAATGATCTGGATGAATTGGAATATGCAGATATGCATCCTGTAAATCTATTGTGGACATATAATTCCCTTGCTGAACAAAAACAGAATTTATGTTTACCTGATAAATTTCTTTCTCCAACGGTGTGTCCGGTCCACGGCGTCATCCTTACTTGTGGGATATTCTCTTCCCCAACAGGAAATGGCAAAGAGCCCAGCAAAGCTGGTCACATGATCCCTCCTAGGCTCCGCCTACCCCAGTCATTCGACCGACGTTAAGGAGGAATATTTGCATAGGAGAAACCATATGGTACCGTGGTGACTGTAGTTAAAGAAAATAAAATATCAGACCTGATTAAAAAAAACCAGGGCGGGCCGTGGACCGGACACACCGTTGGAGAAAGAAATTTATCAGGTAAACATAAATTCTGTTTTCTCCAACATAGGTGTGTCCGGTCCACGGCGTCATCCTTACTTGTGGGAACCAATACCAAAGCTTTAGGACACGGATGAAGGGAGGGAGCAAATCAGGTCACCTAAATGGAAGGCACCACGGCTTGCAAAACCTTTCTCCCAAAAATAGCCTCAGAAGAAGCAAAAGTATCAAACTTGTAAAATTTGGTAAAAGTGTGCAGTGAAGACCAAGTCGCTGCCCTACATATCTGATCAACAGAAGCCTCGTTCTTGAAGGCCCATGTGGAAGCCACAGCCCTAGTGGAATGAGCTGTGATTCTTTCGGGAGGCTGCCGTCCGGCAGTCTCGTAAGCCAATCTGATGATGCTTTTAATCCAAAAAGAGAGAGAGGTAGAAGTTAAACACTAAAAAACTCTAAGCCATCTCCGTGGAGATGTTGCCTGTACAACGGCAAAGAGAATGACTGGGGTAGGCGGAGCCTAGGAGGGATCATGTGACCAGCTTTGCTGGGCTCTTTGCCATTTCCTGTTGGGGAAGAGAATATCCCACAAGTAAGGATGACGCCGTGGACCGGACACACCTATGTTGGAGAAAGGCAATATAGTCCTTACAGTTACCATCTTGAACGTTGGTATCCTTACATAACGATTCAATAATTTTAGATCCAGAACTGGTCTGAAGGAATTCTCCTTCTTTGGTACAATGAAGAGATTTGAATAAAACCCCATCCCCTGTTCCGGAACTGGAACTGGCATAATTACTCCAGCCAACTCTAGATCTGAAACACAATTCAGAAATGCTTGAGCTTTCACTGGATTTACTGGGACATGGGAAAGAAAAAATCTCTTTGCAGGAGGTCTCATCTTGAAACCAATTCTGTACCCTTCTGAAACAATGTTCTGAATCCAAAGATTGTGAACAGAATTGATCCAAATTTCTTTGAAAAAACGTAACCTGCCCCCTACCAGCTGAACTGGAATGAGGGCCGTACCTTCATGTGAACTTAGAAGCAGGCTTTGCCTTTCTAGCAGGCTTGGATTTATTCCAGACTGGAGATGGTTTCCAAACTGAAACTGCTCCTGAGGACGAAGGATCAGGCTTTTGTTCTTTGTTGAAACGAAAGGAACGAAAACGATTGTTAGCCCTGTTTTTACCTTTAGACTTTTTATCCTGTGGTAAAAAAGTTCCTTTCCCACCAGTAACAGTTGAAATAATAGAATCCAACTGAGAACCAAATAATTTGTTTCCCTGGAAAGAAATGGAAAGTAGAGTTGATTTAGAAGCCATATCAGCATTCCAAGTCTTAAGCCATAAAGCTCTTCTGGCTAAGATAGCCAGAGACATAAATCTAACATCAACTCTAATAATATCAAAAATGGCATCACAGATGAAATTATTAGCATGCTGGAGAAGAATAATAATATCATGAGAATCACGATTTGTTACTTGTTGCGCTAGAGTTTCCAACCAAAAAGTTGAAGCTGCAGCAACATCAGCCAATGATATAGCAGGTCTAAGAAGATTACCTGAACATAGATAAGCTTTTCTTAGAAAAGATTCAATTTTTCTATCTAAAGGATCTTTAAACGAGGTACCATCTGACGTAGGAATGGTAGTACGTTTAGCAAGGGTAGAAATAGCCCCATCAACTTTAGGGATTTTGTCCCAAAATTCTAACCTGTCAGGCGGAACAGGATATAATTGCTTAAAACGTTTAGAAGGAGTAAATGAATTACCCAATTTATCCCATTCCTTAGCAATTACTGCAGAAATAGCATTAGGAACAGGAAAGACTTCTGGAATAACCGCAGGAGCTTTAAAAACCTTATCCAAACGTATAGAATTAGTATCAAGAGGACTAGAATCCTCTATTTCTAAAGCAATTAGTACTTCTTTAAGTAAAGAGCGAATAAATTCCATCTTAAATAAATATGAAGATTTATCAGCATCAATCTCTGAGACAGAATCCTCTGAACCAGAAGAGTCCAAAGAATCAGAATGATGGTGTTCATTTAAAAATTCATCTGTAGAGAGAGAAGATTTAAAAGACTTTTTACGTTTACTAGAAGGAGAAATAACAGACAAAGCCTTCTTTATGGATTCAGAAACAAAATCTCTTATGTTATCAGGAACATTCTGCACCTTAGATGTTGAGGGAACTGCAACAGGCAATGGTACATCACTAAAGGAAATATTATCTGCTTTAACAAGTTTGTCATGACAATTATTACAAACAACAGCTGGAGGAATAGCTACCAAAAGTTTACAGCAGATACACTTAGCTTTGGTAGATCCAGCAGGCAGTGGTTTTCCTGTAGTATCTTCTGGCTCAGATGCAACGTGAGACATCTTGCAATATGTAAGAGAAAAAACAACATATAAAGCAAAATAGATCAAATTCCTTATAAGACAGTTTCAGGAATGGGAAAAAAATGCCAAACATCAAGCTTCTAGCAACCAGAAGCAAATGAAAAATGAGACTGAAATAATGTGGAGACAAAAGCGACGCCCATATTTTTTGGCGCCAAAATGCTTTTGGCGCCAAAAATGACGCCACATCCGGAACGCCGACATTTTTGGCGCAAAATAACGTCAAAAATGACGCAACTTCCGGCGACACGTATGACGTCGGAAACGGAAAAGAATTTTTGCGCCAAAAAAGTCCGCGCCAAGAATGACACAATAAAATGAAGCATTTTCAGCCCCCGCGAGCCTAACAGCCCACAGGGAAAAAAGTCAAATTTTTGAGGTAAGAAAAAATATGATAATTTAAAGCATAATCCCAAATATGAAACTGACTGTCTGGAAATAAGGAAAGTTGAACATTCTGAGTCAAGGCAAATAAATGTTTGAATACATATATTTAGAACTTTATAAATAAAGTGCCCAACCATAGCTTAGAGTGTCACAGAAAATAAGACTTACTTACCCCAGGACACTCATCTACATGTTTGTAGAAAGCCAAACCAGTACTGAAACGAGAATCAGTAGAGGAAATGGTAAATATAAGAGTATATCGTCGATCTGAAAAGGGAGGTAAGAGATGAATCTCTACGACCGATAACAGAGAACCTTATGAAATAGACCCCGTAGAAGGAGATCACTGCATTCAATAGGCAATACTCTCCTCACATCCCTCTGACATTCACTGCACGCTGAGAGGAAAACCGGGCTCCAACTTGCTGCGGAGCGCATATCAACGTAGAATCTAGCACAAACTTACTTCACCACCTCCCTTGGAGGCAAAGTTTGTAAAACTGATTTGTGGGTGTGGTGAGGGGTGTATTTATAGGCATTTTAAGGTTTGGGAAACTTTGCCCCTCCTGGTAGGAATGTATATCCCATACGTCACTAGCTCATGGACTCTTGTTAATTACATGAAAGAAATAAAAACGCTTTTTATTATAGAAAACTGCACCTTTATACTACCAATGGCTGGGGCACTCACCACCTCCTAAATCCAGACAGTTAACAGAGGAAACGCTCTTCTCAGGTTCAAGTCTCAGCTGGAATGGAGGAAATGAACAGAGTGCAAGACAGTACTTCCCCTGTTATTACAAGTACAGCAAGCAATAGGAGCTGTGCAACACTTTCAAAAACGAAAGTGAAACTTAAAAGTGAAACCTGTTTGTTCCAGCCAAAAACACACAGTCTATCAACACAGGAGAAAAATCACACAAAGCAGCATGTAAATAATTAATACACTGATTAATTAATCCCAACTGTTCAATAAACCCCCTTCAGAGGATATTAACCCTGGATCCTATTAAGGTATAAAGGAGCCCCACTGTGAACCTGTTATAGCATTTTATGTGTACAAATTTAAACAATCTTACCTCCAGGATCCATGCTGTGGAACAGAACACAGCCTCTCAAGTGTTACAGTCTTATAGCAGCGCTCCTGGCATGGACTTGAGTGACAGAAAGCAGGCACTGAAACTCGTCAATACTGATTCCTTAGGAGCTGTTAGCAGTAGTCTGGATGGTTTCGCAGAAAAACTTTCCCTGCATCTCCAGACTCTAACTTTCATCAATACTCTCACTGAGAGGTTGACATGACTACTTAAAACTCCAGTCCTATCTCGAAGGGCAGATACCCTTTTTCAGGACTGTCTGAATCTTCTGACACTTCTCTGCCAACTCCTAACGTGACGAAAGGCAAAGAATGACTGTGGTAATGAGGAAGTGGGAGGGATATTTAAGTCTTTGGCTGGGGTGTCTTTGCCTCCTCCTGGTTGCCAGGTGTTGTATTATCCCAACAGTAAAGAATGAAGCCGTGGACTCTCCCTATCTTAGGAAGGAAATGTACACATTAATTACTTCCTAATGCAAACAAATTAGGCAGCTACCTCTTAATCAATCCAAATAAATTGCCAATGTTGTTTTCTGTATATTAAGTGGTGAAAGGTAAGCATTACCTTTATCTAAATGTATATTTATCCATCAAACTTGCAAGCTGATTTCACCAGTACTCACAGAATGCATGTGCGGAGTGTGTGCATGCAGGTAACCCATATAGTGTTCTAAGGGAGTTACAGGCAAAATAAGTTATCACTAAAGCATTTTTTCCTCCTTTATGCAGGGGAGAGAGGGAAGATTATATATATATATATATATATATATATATATATATATATATATATATATATATATATATATATATGTAGATGGGGGAATTACAGTACATCGGGCTTAACCCACAGCCGCTTGGGTAATGTCCGTTTTACCCAGGTAATCCAAGGATTATCCAGAGTTCTTACTTTAACCGTAACATATACCATCCCTTACTAGTGACCCCAGTATCAAAGTAAAAATTGCATGTTCTATTTGTCTGTGCATAGTGAATTGGTAGAGATAAAGGCCCTGGTATACGCATATCAGCACCCCACTAAAACAGCCATGCCTGTTCACATCACAATTAAGTACACCGAAGTACGTTGTTCTGTATCTTCTACTCACGTCATCACTAAGGCCTCGGCTACAAATGCTTGTGCTGTGGCATCGTTCTTGATACACTTTACAGCCACCTTAGTCCCTCTGTAGTCACCTAACAGGACCTCTGTAGTAAAAGAAAACAGAAGCAGCTGTAGCACAATCAGTTATTAGCATAGCCTAAGTGTTGCTAAATCAAATGAAACTGCTGGGTACAACCACATTGTCATGGTTACTACGCCACAAGCTGTGTCTGAAGCTCTCTTTAAAGCTGGTAAAGTTCTGCACTACCATCTTGGTACACAGACATTTATTATTGCATCCTGTGACACAAACTGTGCACTTTTACAGATCAGTGAAGTTACCAGCTTTTTGACAGCTGTACCTTGCATTGTGGATTAGAAAGCGGAACAGTAATATTTTTTTCCTGTTTGTTGTTTTTAATTAGCTTAAACGTAACAAATATAAAAAAAGCCCTCAGAAATTATATAAAGAAATGCAGTCACTGCAAAATCATACCGCTCACGTTCTTTATTGTGCACACTAAACTGAAGTGCATGAGATAGCTTGTCAAGAAGACAACACAATCACTGACCTGTGCACTGCTTCTGTTACAGGGTACAAGAATACTTTAACTCCAAGATAACTGCACCCAGTGTGATGCAGAACCTCACTAACTAGCAATTGTGAAGGGTTAAAACTTTCCAATTTACTGTTATTAACAATTTTGCTTCATTCTCTTAAATCCTTTATTGAAGGAACAGTAATGCATTACTGGGAGCTAGCTGAACACATTGGTAAGACTGACAAGAAGCTTATATGTGCAGTCACCAATCAGCAGCTAGCTCCCAAGTCTACCTAGGTATGCTTTTAAACAAAGGATGCCAAGAGAATTAAGCAAATTACACAGTAGAAGTAAATTGAAAGCTGTTAAAAAACAAATTATGCTTACCAGATCATTTCCTTTCTTTCTGTACAGGGAGAGTCAACAGCTGCATTCATTACTTGTGGGAAATACTGAACCTGGCCACCAGGAGGAGGCAAAGATACCCCAGTCAAAGGCTTAAATACCTCCCCCACTTCCCTCATCCCCCAGTCATTCTGCAGAGGGAACAAGGAACAGTAAGAGAAATATCTGGATGAAAAAGGTGCCAGAATTAACAAGATAAAATTTAGGGCCGTCCATCGGAGAACACGGGCGGGAGATGTGGACTCTCCGTGTACAGAAGGAAAGCAAATTATCTGGTAAGCATAATTTATGTTTTCCTTCTTAATACAGGGAGAGTCCACAGCTGCATTCATTACTTGAGAGAAATTATACCCAAGCTACAGAGCACACTGAATGCTTAACGAAAGGGCAAAAGGAGAGGCGGCCACCATCTGAGGGCACCACAGCCTGCAAAAACCCATTCTCCCGAAGGCTGCTTCAACAGAAGCAAAAAGGAAAAAGAAAGTAAGGAGGACCAAGTAGCCGCCCAACAATCAGATCCATAGAGATCTCATGCCAGACCCCCAAGATGTCACTGCTCTTGAACTGAGCCGTAAACCTCTGAGGAGGCTTGTGCCCCACTG